>NW_010267526.1:16656-33798 GCF_000690775.1 Eurypyga helias
GAGGGAGGGAGAGAGACAGATGTTGGAAGAAAGGGTTGGTTTTGGTGTAGAAGAGCCTAGGCTGGAGTTTGCCAGCACAGTATTTGTACACATCCCAGCACAGCGACACGGGCCATGGCAGCACCTTCAGGCAATGCTGCTTTCAACTTTATAACCGCTGGGACAGAACTGGTAGGACCTGGATATTAAGGCAGAAAGAAATGACATCAAAACTATGAAAAGGTGGGAGAGCTGAGGCACAGAGACTCTTCCCACTCCCACAGGTATACCTCCTGCCTTCTGTCCATCTGAATCTGGGGACTTCCTTAGCCTACATGCCATGCTCCCCTAAACTTCATATCCCTCAACTATGGCATGAGGATGTTAGAGCTTTCCAAGAAGAATTCTCCAAAATCGTTCAATAAGGCAACTAATCAGACAATGCCTAAAAAAAAAGAGACATGAAAAGCATTGCAAGTGACATTGCTATTATTTAAACCACCAAGCAAAAAAAATAGTGATTGTTTTCATAGGCCTTTTCTTTACCAAGATGACCATCATAGACTGTCTGCATAATAGAAGATACCATACAGACAACCTGTGAGCAGCCAGCTCAATGACTTTTATGCAGTTGCAGTGGTAACTGCCTCCAAAAGAGCCGAACTATTTATTGTTATACAATTATTTGGCTCAACTCAAATAATGTTTAAAGTCAAATTCACCACTGTGAATTCCAGCTGCACATACAGGACCCGAAAATGTACCATTCTTGGTAAATTGATCAATATCTGGAATTCAGCTGCACTTACACAACAAAAAGCTTAATCTTGTATCTATACATGAATATGAATGTGAATATGAACATGAATCTTTCGAGTTAAGAAAATCTGTGACCATGAATGTGAATGGTGAGTGTAGTGGCATTGTCAGTGCCATAACTGTAAGTCTAACAGATAGCAGTCATATCTAAGGCTAGAAAGACATCTTCTCTGCCTGTTGGAAATTGTGTGCAGGGGTCTATTCTTAAGGTCAAATTTTCCTTTGAGTCTTTTTGACCATTTACTGAACTCTTACCACAGTAAGAAGTGTTGAAATAAATGCCTCCAGCTTTATGCATTGCAGACCCTAGGACATAGGTCTAGGTCTAATGTTTAACACTAATGTTTCAAGGTCCTTGTTTAGTTTCCCTCTGTCAAATTCATCAATCTATTTTCTTCAGAGCATTTTAAAAAAATGTCCTTCAGTTTCATTCTCTTTTTCTGAAAGCTTTTAGGCATTCTGTAGTTGAAATTCTAGTATTTCTTCAGCCAGGGATACTGACATGAGCAGAATGGGTATCTGAAGTTCATTAAAAGCAAGTCATGTGAATAAGACCCTACAAAGAAAGCTATTAATAATGCCTGAGAAACCAAGAGGGTTTCAGGATCTGGCCAACTTGTACAGCTTTCACATTAAATCATAGAACACTGAGCCTTCAGGATGAAGACCAATTCCAGGGAGATAAGTGATAGTAAAGGATGGACTATTATCTCATTAATCCTGTGCCCATTTGTACAGATGCCATCCCATTTGTTTCAAACTGATAGAGGCTGTTATAGAGTGGTCACAAACCAAAATGCAAAACTGGTATTCCATTGTAAATAAAATAAAGCAGTATAATTTTTCTTGAGGAAATAAAACTGATACTGGCAGAGTAAACTTTATCTTTTGATGTCAATACAGAAGTAAGGCAGCTAGCACTTTCTAACCGTCCAAACTTAGCCTCCAGTGTACAGCATGTTACACATCCACTGAAATGTCATCTTTTTTTTCTTAAAAAAGAAAAAGATGGTATTTCAATTAGTTTAGGTACTCAAAACCAAATCTAGGTTTTGTTTATTATGACACTGCTGCTGAATATTAGTATACTAGAAGTAAATGGAACTTGCATAAGGCAAAAAAGAACAGCACGATAAAAATATTTTATTGGCCTCCATGAAAGGCACCTGCCACCCTTCTTGTCAATATTTGTCTCCAAATCTGCCTGAAACTACTCTGAAGTGAAGAAAATATTGGTGATGGCATCACTTACACTTACAGCTGAAATATTCCTTCACTGTAACAGTTGGTCAAGGTTGAATTTAGCTTTGCTCCATGGTTAGATATTTATTCCTCTCCATCTGCCACTGCCATGACAATAACTGCCAAATCCTCCGCTCTTTCTTTCACTGCTCCCAGTATCCTCCCTCTCTTTCCACTTGCCTCACTAAAATTATTTACTGATGTGAAATTTGGTCCTATGACTAAAAGCTTAGGTGAAGAAATATAAGATATAGAAAGATGCAATTGACTCAAACAAGACCTGAAGTGGACTGAACACACATATATAATTACATATGTACAATGTGTGTACCTTCCCTTTTCCACATCCATTCTTTGTTTGAAATAAATATTGGAATTGAGTGTGGATAGAATGCAGTGGGCTCAGATGTGAAACTTGGCAGGTGTCTACCTCTTCTTGAGGATCCTAAACTGAGAGTCACTAGGGATTTAGATACATAAATGCTTGTTTGGATGTGATAATGCAGAACACAACACAATCCACTCATGTGCAGAATTATTTGTCTTTGCTGGGACATACTGAAGGTATCTTTATTTCATGACACTTGACAGGAGATATGCCACTACTTAAGGTCTCTTGTTAACCATCCCTGTGCTGGCAGCAAAACTTCCTAACTTCAGTTGCTCTGGGTGCAACATTTACCTGACTTTATTATATAAAGTGAAATGGGTGTCTGCTTTACCCTGATTTTTTAAATTTATTTTGCTTCACAGGAACATTAAGAAACTCTGATCGCTATCAAGCAATTTTAAACAATGTGATTTCAACTCCATCTCCAATTTGTTGCATATAGATAAAAATATTTTAAGTGTCACTATTATTTTTCCACTCTTCTCCTAGCCTCTTACATGGTTTGCTTATTAGCAGAACTTATTGCAACAAAATATAAACAGCTAAGAGATTACCAGTTACTCCAGAGCTGTCACGATATTTCTAGGATGATTACTGTAGTGTTCACGTCACTAACAAGTCCTAATCTAGGCATGTGACTACTGACATTTATACCTACCGGATAAAGGGTGGTTTTAACTGTTTGGGTAACTAAGAGTTATAGTGGGGAGTTTCTTTGAAAAATTAATGGGACTTAGATGCAGTTACCTTTCAGACAGCAAAGTAGCTGGAAAGCATCAGCAGAAGACTCTTCCTTTTTATAGAGATTACTAACATCAGTAGGAGATTCAAGCAGTAACTACAAATCTTGGTATAGTGATTAGCAAAATGGGAAGAAAAAAAAAATCAGGTAGAATTCCCCTCCCTTCCTGCCTTTCCTCAATCTTTTAGCCTGTCAGTACAATAGTCAAAGAGATTGCAGAATTTCTCATGGCTCTGACTGGAACTATAGGCTTTTACTTAGATATTAATCACTACAGTATCAACCCAAAGATGAAGAAACACTACATTTCTAGAGAAGACACACACGGAAGAAGGTGATGAAAGTATCTCAGCTGACAGAAACTTGCTGTAGAAATAAAGTTTACAAGAAGTGCCAACAAATGTCAGAAGGGCCAGTAAAGACTAAGTCTAAATACAGCAGGGTAACTTTAGAAAGCAATGTGCAAAGATTTAACTGCATGACTCCTGCTGCAGTCAAAGGAAATAATAAGGCTAAAAAGCTTGCGAAGTGTCTTAAAAATATCTAGTATCTCTGATGTTCCTTTTTCTCCCCAACCCAACATCATTAAAAATTCTCTATTGGGTGTTTCTCTTTTATAGTTTAAGTCACAACTAGTCTCATACTGGGCTGCCAGCATGTACATTATAGTTTGCATTTGTTTTCCTTCTGGAGCTACCACATGATAGTGGGGAGAGCAGCACAAAAAATGGCGGGGTGAGTTCATCTCTGTTGCAAATCCACGAATTTGAGAAGCTGTAGAACTAGTGTAGCTAGGATTCAAGCACAAGCCGTCTTCACTGACCAGTGGGTTATATCATGGGCATGGCTGGTCCCTTCCTCACCTTTTTGGTATGCTTTGGAAGAACTCCTGAGTTTTCCATGCTGCTAGTTTGATGCTCACAGGACTTTTTTTCTTGGGAACTGTGAACTGGTGAATAATACAGGCCAGCAGCAGCATAAGCACAAAGGTGAGGTCAGCATCTTATTGGATGTCAATGGCAGCCCAGCTGACGTAATCTTTCACCCTTTGTCCCAATGTAAACCTTCACAGTTCAGCTGAAATTGATGCATTTTTACTGGAGTGCCTGGAGCTCCATCTCTACAGAACTGGCTGATTTCTCATAGTTCTTACAGTCCCAGTATAAGAATGAAACCCAGTTTTTGAAGACTAAAATGCCGTTATGTACTTTGAATGCACTTCATTGGAAAACGATTTGCATGACAACACCATGCAGCTGGATGAACGGCTCCCGTTCCATTTGAGGACAAACAGAAACAGGAGGATAATTCAATGCCTTCTCTAGCCAGAACATGCCTTGTACAGAAGACTCATTGTATTCAGGTGTCTTTATAACTGTGGGCCCTTGCACTAAGTCACAAAGGAGGTACAAGCTACTCCTTACAATAGCCTGATGCATCAGCTGAACATACAGAGAGAGCTATTGGCTGGTTGACGCTCAGAGCAGTCTATAATAGTGCTCTTCTCAGCTTTGGTGCAAGTGACATGCCTATTAATGATCTCACAGGCTAAGCCAGGGGTGGCCTGTATGTCATAAAACTTCAGATGACCCAGAAGCTCAAATGACATGCTATCTGATCTAGAGAGCTGGAAGATGAGGGTAGTCACTCAGGGATGATTCACAGACAACAGATAACAACTCCCATTACAACACAGGACTAGGCTGGATAACCATCTAAGACCTGAGGCTCACTTCCCAAGTCCTCTAGGCTCAACCCTGGCACTGCTCTGGCCTAGCAAAAGTAAGGGCAACATAAAAGCTCAAAAGCAGCCCATGGCCACCCCAGCACAGCACTCCCTCCATCAGGCTAAACACCGTTCCCTCACTCACCTGGCTCAGATGACACTGAGGATGACACTCTGCCTCATCTGATGATGCGGTTGGCTGCATGAGATGATTCACACAGTCTACTGCTGTTGTATAAAACATAAGCACCTGCTAAAAAATCTCCCCAGAACCATTTATGTATACAGAAGCACCACAACTGAAAGGAAATGAAAAAAACCCCACAACTAGAGGATGCAGTGAGAAATTTTAACTCCTTAGAGACCAAATTAGTAAAGCTGGCATTACTTTGCTTTCCATTTAGCTGGCTCTGTCTTAAATAGATGTGGACCTTGGATCAGAAGCAGAAGCTGATTACTTTGTTCTACATCCTATGGAGATCTCAACTCTCCTCCTTCTTAGTTTAATCAATTCTGCCACATTAAACTTGGTTTCATTAACTGCAGATGAAATTCTGCTGGTATGCCTTTTACTGTAGGCCTTCTACTTACATTTATTACTGTAGCCATAAGCCACAGCAATGCCAAAGTGTTGTTGCCACACCTTGATGGAGGAAAGCTTGAATGGCTGGCTCCTGAGGGAAAGGTGATGTCATGAGGAGGGGACAAAGTCTGCATGACTGATTTCTGGCCTTGTACTGCGGTTCTGGACCTTCCTTCTCTTCACTGATCATTCCTGACTAAATACTTCCTTGGTAGAAGCTACTTAGCTGGGTTGAACTATCTAGCTAGATGATGATTCTGGCTGAGATGGACACTAAGTCACCAGCAGAATTCCAGAACTGTGAGAGCCCTTCCCTGACACCAGTGAGGAGAATCTCAGAACAGAAAGAGCCAAAAACATAAGAGAAGATTGGGTTCAGGAGAGAGGAATGTATCTAATTCTGCAGAAAAGTATTCTAAAAGAAGAGCCACCCACCATTCTCTGTCCCTCAGTCAATGTTATGCCAATCCAGTATGCTTTAATTTGAACTGAAAAGTTTCATGGATGAATTTCAACAGCCAGCCTGCCCCTGTCACCATCCTAACATAAGAATGGATAGAAAAAACGCTCTGCTTTTCTGATGGTGGTGTTGGGGGCTGTTAACCCTCAGGCTGAGTTTGAATTATTTAATAAAAGGGTCGTTGTACTGCTCCTCATGTTGGGAGGCCTATCAGTCTAAATGAAACTACTTGGCTTTTGTTCTGGAAATTAGACTAATATTGGGTGTTTCCCCTGAAACCTTACTGAAATAAAAATGTACCACATACTCAATACCAACAGACTGCAGACAGGCGTCTGCTTGTATACAAAAGCAGGAGTGGCTTTATGCATATTGATCTAATCTAAAAATGACAGCTTGCTTATTGTCAAAATGGGTTCAAAGTTTAAGTCATTAAAAATACAGCTGGAAGTGGCAGTTTCTGAGAAAAGTAGATTTCCTGTATGACACCTCCCTCGCTTGCAAAAAAACCAAAAAAAACCCTATATAAAACCCAAAATGACAACAAAGTGTTGAGTTTGCAGTGTTATCTTTCACTTTAATACCCACATGCAAGTACGTAAAGGTAAGATAAGCACTTTATATGCTAAACAGAAAGAGAAGTCCTTTTTTTTTTTTTTTAATGTACTCTTTAAACATGCTACAGGGCTTAAATAATGAGGCAAACTTTGAATTGTCTTTGTTCTTCTGTAGGAATCTGAAGGGGGGGGAAATTGGCCTTTGAGGTTGTAGGAAGTGTTGCTTTACGTTCTCTTGCAAAACCCATGATCACATTATAAAAATGCTCTGGGCTTCAGAATAATAATTCAAAGGTGAGAAAGGAGGCAGAAGTTGTATTCTAGTGAAATCCTGAGATATGGCAGACTTTCCTAGGAAATCTAATTCACAGAGCTGTGGGTTTATAAGGATTAGACACACCTAGAAGATCAAACCCAGATGCCAAGAAAATGTTCCCAGGACTGAAATGATAAACATGCTGACATCATAGTCATTGATTTGTTTTTAAAATGCAAAGGCCTGTGCAGAAAGATTATATTGTGATAAAAACATACGAAAAACATATAAAAACATTTGAAACATATAACTGTTTTCTATACACTGCTTCACAAAGCAGCTGGAAAAATATGATCTACTAAGATAAAGCTGTTCCTACACACACAGTAAAAAGGAGTACAATGAATGAATTATAAGACATCTGAATTTAGAAAAAGTTGTCATTAGTTATAGTAGGATGAAAACGTTCTATCCCTATGAAAGACAGTGTCCCCAGGTTATAAGATAGTTCTGTGTGCTGGTTTTGGCTGGGGTAGAATTAATTTTCTTCATAGTAGCTTCTTCATTCAGCATGTTTGGATTTGTGCTGAAAACAGTGCTGATAACATAGGGATGGTTTTGTTACTGCTGAGCAGTGCTTACACAGAGTCAAGGTCTTTTCTGCTCTTCATACCACCCCACCAGCAAGGAGGCTGAGGGTGCACAAGAAGCCATGAGGGGACACAGCCAGGACAGCTGACCCCAGCTGACCAAGGGGTATTCCATACCATTTGATGACATGCTCATCATGTAAAGCTGGGGGAAGAAGAAGGAAGGGGGGGATATTCGGACTGATGGTGTTTGTCTTCCCAAATAATTGTTACACCTGATGGAGTCCTGATTTCCTGAAGACGGCTGAACACCTGCCTGCCAATGGGAACTGGTGAATGAATTCCTTGGTTTGCTGTGCTTTTGTTTTTAGGCTTTTTCTTTACCTATTAAACTGTTTTATCTCAACACATGAGTTTTCTCACTTTCACCTTTCTGATTCTCTCCCCCATCCCACTGTGGGGGAGTGAGCAAGCAGCTGTGTGGTGCTTAGTTGACAGCTAGGGTTAAACCACAACAATCTGAAACAAAGAACTACATGTGAAATACCTTGAATGTTTCTGTTTCAGGGGCTTTCTCAAAATTCAGAACCAGATCTTACTCCAGATTTCATATATCACTTTTGAGTAAATAAAACACAGCATCTGAACGTCTGCACAGTATGATATTCAGATCGACTGAAAAGTAGAAACATTATCTTACCAGGACCAGCTGTATGTTCTATAAGCATAAGGAGAATAACATGCCATGACAGTTTATGCAAAAAAATAATAAGATGTGATTTCTTTTGGGGGAAAAACTTGTTAGACAGAAACTTCCCATTCATTTCCTTCCTCCCACTAAGAGGTAGGTTCACACCAAGGCACCGGCACATGGAGTAGAAAAAATATACATAAATCTTGGAACATTTTTTGGAGATGAGACAGCTAGCTGTTTCTATAAGATTAGGCTACTTCTAAAGTCCCATGATGACCAACTATTCTCATTGTAAAGAGCAGAATTTTTCATCATAAGATTTTGTGTGAACTTCAGGTCCATCAGATCAATCAAAATGAAAAATAAAGCACAACTATAAGTGTATTCTACTTTTCAATGATTGAATTGTGAGTAATAAAGGTATCTGTACACTGCAATAAATAAATGAGGGATAATGGTCACAGCATATTATAATATATGCTGAAAGGTCAATTAAGAATCACTATGTTTATATAAAGTATAAATATTTTATGTGAGGAAACAGGAAGAGGGTGCCTCAAGGTCATTGGATGAGCCTTCCAATTGCATTAGTACAAAAGTGGCAACAAAGAAGATATGACATTTTAGCTAAACAAGTACTTTGTATGAGCCCAGCTGAATAAACTGTTTTGCAAAGGGTACTTCAGTTGGATGATGTTGTGGTAATAAAGAATAGCAATAACTTTTTTACAATATACAGAGCTCCATTATCTACTCTGCAAGTGCTCCTTTTCTCCCTCTTTCTCCCAGGAGGTAAGGGGTATGGAGTAGATTCAGTCACTGTTCATCCTAAATAAAAGGATCGTAAAATTTAAAGAGATTATTTGGCATTAATTCATAGTAAAGAATTACAATGCCTGATAGACAACAGAAGGGAAATGAGCTCAGAAGCCATTTCCTGAACAGTACTCAACCTCACCATTGTTGGTCAAATAGCTGTCTTGCAATGAAGAGCAAAGTCGTTTTACCAAGGGAATTAGCACAAAGAGAAGAAAGCTCGTCACTGGGATTACAAAATAAAGTGAACTGATTTGATCATATATTCATAAATTTCTAGACTTTACCTATACAAACAAAACTCATTCCAAACAACATCTGTTAAAATATTTAGTCCCCAGTGATCTCAACTTACACCTTTGAAGTAAAAAGGGAACCTGATTTCTGCCTCTAATACTCAACAAATAGGCTCAGACTCCCTGAGATACATTATGCTGGGACTCTGACCCATTTTGCAGATATCAAAAACTACCCCTCCTCACCTTGCATCCACAAGTAGCCACTCCAGACCTATTCTCATACCAGCAAAATTACTGACATAAATAACCAAATGCATGTAATTCAGAAATATCTCAGTCTGTTACTGGTGTATATACATGACTCCAAATTTGCAAGCCAGCCCACCTAACACTCTTCTGTTAGTCTATAGACAGCTGCAAGTGGTGTGGTTTGGGAACTGCTGCTGAATTATAGAACCATAGAATGGTGTCACAGAATCATAGAATAGTTTGAGTTGGAAGGGGCCTTTGAAAATCATCCAGTCCAATCCCCTTGCAATAAGCAGGGACAACCTCTACTAGGTCAGGTTGCTCAGAGGCCCGTCCAGACCGATCCTGAATGTTTCCAGGGATGGGGCATCTATCACCTCTCTGGGCAACCTGTACCTCCGTTTCATCACCCTCATTGTAAAGAAATTTCTTCCTTGTATCTAGTTTAAATCTACCCTTCTTTAGTTAAATACCATTAGTCCTTGTTCTGTCACTACAAGTCCTACCAAAGAGTTTGTCCCTATCTTTCTCATAAACCCCCTTCACGTACTGTAAGGTTCTATAAGATCTCCCTTAAGCCTTCTCTTCTCCAGGCTGAACAACCCCAACTCTCTCAGCCTGTCCCCACAGGAGAGGCGATCCATCCTTCTGATCATTTTTATGGGCCTCCTCTGGACTCGCTCCAACTTTCTTCTACATTTTGTAGACCCTCTGGCTCAGGAAACCCCTAAACCACAGACTGCTGTAAGTTTGGGCAAGGCAAAAAGGGCAGCATTCCTCAGTGCCCACTCCTTGACTTACTTTTTTACCTAAACATCTGCTATTTCCCACTTGCAGTGGTAAGACAATTTGCTGAACAGATCTTGGGCCTTAGCTGGTACAGATTTGCAGGTAAGTAAGGACACAGAGGCCATGTCCATTGAAATCAAGGATACAAGCCTATGCTTCCAGCTACAGAAATGAAGGACAGAGCAAGTGTCAGATAAACAGTGTTTGCACTTCCGGAAATACCAGGATTTTACTTTTCTCACTGTTATTTTACCTTCCTTTGTTCTTCTGCTTTCCAAATACTTAAAGAGGAACAACAGATAAAATTTCTGAGTTCCACCCCCTAAGCGTTTCTTCATTTTACTCACTGAAAACTGATTTTTGACAACGCATTTGTACTGTCTCCCAAAACAAGGTAAATCAGGAGCAGTACCACTGATGTCAATGAGCTAGATCCACACACTGATCATCGTAACAGATTTCAAAGGTTACTGTGACATTTGGCAATCTCAGAGTTCTGAGCCTAATAGTGTGTTCCCACTGAAATATTCAGTAACTGAAGAGAATACTATGCATACAGATACCTCAGGCAAAACTAATCAGAAAAGATGCAAACTTATTTTTATCACTAAACTCGAAGTTTTTCAAATCTTTGAACAATGTAAGTTAAAGTTACTGGGAAAAATAAATTTATTTTCCAGAGGATCGTCCTTTATATTTCAAGGCACTCACAATGATGATCAGAAATGGCCAGTTGTATTTTGCAGAGGCTCTTCAGCTTTGATATTTGGTCTGTTTCACTCTAAGTGACATGAAAAGTTTTCTGACTATGACCAAACAATAGGACTGGCTAATGACTGTGCCCTCTCAATTGACTAAAAGGGTTACCTGGTTATTTTACCTTCTCTTGACTCTACAAGTGAGCAGCATGACAGCCCTAAATCTCAGAAATCCTCTTACGCTCTAAAGAGGGTACAAAAATAAGGGTCTCTTGTAGCAAAAGAAAAAAAGGCAAAAGAATCAGTTGGGAAAATAGCATTTAGAGATAAATCCAATAGTCATTTCAGTCCAAAAAGCATTTGGTCAATATAGTCCAAATGTTTCTAATTTATCTCTTTAACTGTGTGGAAGCCTTTAAAATGCCTGTTGTTGATCTCAGCTGTGCTCCTTGTGGATACAACAACTGCCAGGTTCAGTAGGAAAAGTTCTTGGATGCACTGAAGGCCAGAACTGCCCATTCTCTACAGCAGAGATGTCCTCAGTGTTGGAAAAGAAAGCACGCACTGGGGAGCAAAGGAAAGGCTTGAGTGCTACTTCTCAACACAAGGGTAGATAGTACTATTGCCACTCATAACCCTTTGAAGTTTTACGTCTCAGTTTGTTCAAAACACAACTCAAAATCCTTCTGCAACCATATTCATTGGTTCAGGAAACACTTCTCTCTGGGAAACCTTAGCCAGATTATTTCCTTTTCAGCATTACTAACCCCAATTCAACAGTTGGCCCTCTCTCAGCCAGCTTGGTCTTCCTTTCTCCATCACACTTCCATCAAGGTCCTTTGAAAATATTGCCTATACATCCTATTTTATCCTACAAAGTGTTACTCCATGTTGTGAACATGGGTACATGCAATCTTGTTATAGAGGAAAAACACTGCTGTTGGAGAAAAATCAGCACAGATTCACATGGTTGAGTTGATTGTCAGAGATCTCTGTCAATCAACAACTAGAGTTCCCTACATGAAATTGGTTGTGGCCAGGACTGGGATCATAAGGATCATGCTCACACAGACCAGGAGTGGAAGCCAGGCTTACCAACAGCTCAGCATGCACTGAAAGTCTTATTGAATGCCACAGTTTGAAATTGATGACATGGTTTTGCAGTACTCCAAGGACAAAAGATCAAGAGAGTTTTAATCAGTGTGCTTTCCTGGAGAGCAGGCAGAGAACATTTCTGTTTGGAGGTAGAGACTGGATGCCAGATGATTCCATCCCAGCTTCTTTGCACACACTGAACCTACTCTGTGGGAGGCCTTAACAGGCAAAACCAGCCACTGACAAGGTAATGCCTTTGGAGTCACCCTAAGACAAAGGAAGTCAAAAACCCACCTGGAAGCATTCCTATGTAACTTGCTGTAGATGAACCTGCCTTGTCAGGAGGTTGGACTAGATGATCTCCAGATGCCCCTTCTAACCCTGACCATTCTGTGATTCTGTGAAGTGGCAGATGCTTTCACCGAACTCTGCTCAGGTGAAAACGAGGGACAGGGGATTGTCTCTGTCAGTGGATGAGCTCGGGTGAAGAAATGGCTGAAAGAAGAACCTGATGAAGTGAAGCAGCTGAGGGATGTACCTCTCTCCTACTGGCTCCAACACTGTAAGGGTATAAGAAAAATTGTAAAATTTTTATTACAAATGTAATTACACTGGGCTTTTGGGACTGGAAGTTCTCAAAATGGCCCTGCTAAACTCACACATCTGAGCAGCTTTTATGTGTATGTGTGTATAAGAAAAATTTTACAAATCACCAAAATTAATTATTATTGCCAGACAAAGTACCTATCAGGATCTATCAGGATCCGTGTGCAGGATGTAGTAAGTGCACACCTGCCAAAATATTCACAGGTAAGCAGGTTCATAGAATCATAGAATAGTTTGTGTCAGAAGGGACCTTTGAAGGTCATCCAGTCTAATCCCCATGCAATGAGCAGGGACATCTTTCACTAGGTCAGGTTGCTCAGAGCCCCATCCAGCCTGGCCCTGAATGTTTCCAGGGATGGGGCATCTATCACATCTCTGGGCAACCTGTTCCAGTGTTTCACCACCCTCATCATCAAAAATTTCTTCCTTATATCCAGTCTGAATCTACCCTCTTTTAGTTTAAAACTATTATCCCCTGTTCTATCACTACAGACAAACAACCCTAACTCTCTCAGCCTATCCTCATAGGAAAGGTGATTCATCCCCATGATCATTTTTGTGGGCCTCCTCTGGATCTGCTCCAACAGATTCATGTATTTCATGTACTGAGGACTCCAGATACAGCACTCTAGGTGGGGTCTCAGCAGAGTGGACTAGAGAAGGAGAATCCCTTTCCTCGATCTGCTGGCCACACGTCTTTTAGAATCATAGAATCATTAAATTCTTTAGGTTGGAAAAGACCTTTAAGATCTAGTCCAACCATTAACCATTTTGATGCAGCCCAGGACACAGTTGGCTTTCTGGGGTGTGAGCACACATTGCCAGCTCACATCCAGTTTTTTCATCCACTGATACCCCCAGATCCTTCTCAGCAGGGGTGTTCTCAATCCCTTTATCCTCCAGTCTGCATTGATACTGGGGATTGCCTTGGCTCATGTGCAGGAACTTGTACTTGACCTTGTCGAACCTCATGATGTCCACATGTGCCTACTTCTTGAGCTTGTCCGGGTCCCTCTGAATGGCATACCACCACTCAGGTGTATCAACTACACCAGTCAGCTTGGTGTCAACTGCAAATTTGCTGAGGGTGCACTCAATCCCGCTCAATCCCAATACAGACTCCTGAGGGGCACCACTTGTCACCCATTTCCATCTGGACATTGTGTCATTGGCTACTACTAAGTTAACCACTTCTGACTTTATGAAGTAATGAAGTAACCTGGCCAGCAGGTCGAGGGAGGTGATTCTGCCCCTCTCCTCTGCTCTGGTGAGACCCCACCTGGAGTGCTGCGTCCAGCTGTGGAGCCCTCAATATCAGAAGGATATTGACCACTTGGAGCGAGTCCAGCGGAGGCCACGAAGATGCTCAGAGGGCTGGAGCCCCTCTCCTATGACGAAAAGCTGCAAGAATTGGGCTTGTTCAGCCTGGAGAAGAGGAGGCTCCGAGGAGACCTCATTGCAGCTTTCCAGTATCTGAAGGGGGCCTACAAGGGTACTGGGAGAGGACTTCTTACAAGAGCCTGTAGTGATAGGACAGGGGGTAATGGGTATAAATTGAAAACAGGGGGGTTTAGATTAGATATCAGGAAGAAATTCTTCACAGAGAGGGTGGTGAGGCACTGGAAGATGTTGCCCAGAGATGTTGTGGATGCCCCATCCCTGGATGTCTTCAAGGCCAGGCTGGATGTGGCTTTGAGCAACCTGGTCTAGTGCAAGGTGTCCCTGCCCATGGCAGGGGGGGTGGAACTAGATGATCTTTAAGGTCCCTTCCAACCCTAACCATTCTATGATTCTACGATTCTATGATTAAGGATAAAAAAGAATGAAGAATTTGCAGATGGTATTTACTCATATCTTGCAATTAACTGTATTGTTAATATATATATATAGCCTTCTACATGATGAATGTGTCTGCATACAACTAATGAACTGGTATTGTTTGTTAAGACTGGATACTGATGAACAGGATTTTTGCCACTGACTTTCACAGAAGAACATCTCGGTCTTCCCAGAGCTCTGCTTTGTTGCTGAGGTTTTCTGATCTCTCATTCTGTGGCAGCTCATGCGGTGTTCAAAGCTGAAACTGTCACAAGATGAGACAGCTCCAGATGGCAAGAAGAAGGGGAAGACCCTTCTCCAAGCTGTTGGAGAAATGTCTGGATGTGGAAATTCAAAGGCACATTGAACCACAAGGAAGTGTCAGGATATCAAGCCACTGAGAAGGAGGAAGTATTTCAGCTAAAAGTAATAACAAATACCATCAGTGTAAATTCTCAAATCAATATCTGCACTCATCAAAAGTCACCTTTACTGCACGTTTTGTCTCTTTGATTAGATTACTTACAGGCCAGGAGCATGGTCTTGGTTTATAATTCCATCCACTTGTCATCAACAGCAAGTCTGAAAATATATTTGCAGTGTGAAAGAGTCAATCAGATACAGAGAACAAGCTGCCAAAAGTCAGCCAGTTATTAATTTGGAGCAGGATTTGGTCTGATTTGATATTAAATAGACTAAGTCACTAGTTTCCAAGGATACAAACAAGGTAGAAAATAATAATATTTAAATCAGAGAATGAGAAAAGTATTTTTGTACCCTAACGCTGTTCCATGGTATTTATCAAAGCTTCACCCACGTGGGCCAACTGTTATTCATCATGGGATTTAAAAGGGGCTTGTAACACTGACTTGCAGAAGATTATGTGTAATCATAATTTCTTTTTACTAGCCATTGGGAACTCACCAGAGTACATTTCCCTAAGGCAGTCATGCAATTTTAGGTTGCTTAGTCTAAGCAACACAAAGATGGGGCAAAGATTCTTAAACTAGTGGCAGTGTCTACCTGGAAAGTACACAGGACAAAGCCTGTGGATATTGCATGTTTCATCCAGAAACAATATGAGGTAAGACTTCGTCAGACGTTAGGAACTAAAACATTCTAACCGCTTTCTTGAAATCACCAATGACTGAGTTATTTGGGATCCTTCCCCTGAGGATTCACCATGGTGTGTATCACAGTGGATCCTACCCTTTAGGCTTTTTCAACTGTCCTGGCTTCCTAAGTATGTAAAGCTTTACTACTAGGTGTATTGGCACAATTAGTAGCCTCAATTTGAACCACACCACAAACTTGTAACTTTCATCTTAGAATCAGGCCCTTCTCAGCAAGATTAATAGTGACAGCCTGAATTTAAGCACTTGTCTAATTGTTGTCCGGAGCCCTGCTGAGTTTCAATTTTCCTATTTGTCTTAAATTTAATTCCTTTTTTGTATGAGTCTCAAATTCGATCAGATTAGTCTTTTCCAGTAGAAACTTGGCAGCACCTTAAAAGTAGCTCCGGTGCCACCTAGGCTTTTGTAAGTATAAGGAAAAAGTAGATTTCAAATCAGTATTTATACATGTAAATTAGATCCCAATCACAGTCCTATTTTTTTAAATGTCAGATTTGATCCTTGAACAATTTAGAACAGCTACTGTTTGTATTTTCTCTGAGCCACATACAGATTTTATTACCACCTCTGAGTGGAGATAATACATTCAGCATTTCCTCCACCCTACATAGTGCAATTAAATAATAAGTACTAATGACTGTATTCTTCTTGAAAACTTACCTGGTTGTTCTGGTTTGTTGTTGTTGTTGTTTTGGGTTTTGTTGGGGGTTTTTTTGTTTGTTTTTAATTGAACATATTCTCTTATGATTTGAAAAACCTAAACTTGTTCTAAAGAAACAGTTTAGAGATACACTCAGAAGCTACCAAAGGCACAGTAGGTTCCCATCAAAGAAACCTGAGAGAAACAGAAGATTGACAGTATTGAAAAAGAATATTAAATATTAAAAAGAAATAAATCCTATTCCTAAGAGCTCTGCCTAAGCACAGACCATAATGACAAAGGAGACATGATAAACAAAAAATGACCAGCATTTACTTCATGTCTGGTTTTTTTCTCATCTCTGTTTCTCTTTTCTCATCACTCTATTTCATTCCATCTCTTATGCTCTCTTTTACTATCTCTTCCTCTGTCATCTTTTTTCCTCATGCCTGCCTGCACAATGTTCTCTTCCTCTCTTTTGCCATCTGGGTCTTTTTTTATCCTCTCCAGATCCACAACCTTGATTTGTGGTGTGCCACCCTCTTCCTTCTCTTTCTTCCCTCAAATACGTCCAAACAACCACAACACAACTACAGGATTTTCTCTTCTACCCGTATTTTTCTCTGCAGCTTCCCATACTTTTCCACTCCAACTATTTCCTTCCACTGTTTCCCAGCTGGCTTCCAGTTTCTTTCCTCTTCTTTTCACCTTATTTCTCCTATACTCTTCTTCCCTTAAGTACCTCAGAATCTCCTTTCTCTCACTTCTATAATTACCACTTGTCTTCTTCTTCCTGCCTCTTTCAGGTCTCTATGTTCTTCAGGATCCAAAATCTTACCAATTTCAGATGTCCTTACAGTACCTTCTTCCATTCTTCCTTCTTCTCTATTTCTTTCCAAAATCCTTTTCTTTTCTCTTTGCTTTCTCCCTACACCACCTCACTATGTTCAGGCTCTGCTTCAGCATCGATGATCTTCAGCCTGTACAGCCACCCTTCTGTTGATATTCCATTTACTTGGA
>NW_010267527.1:0-2550 GCF_000690775.1 Eurypyga helias
CAAACCATTCTGTGATTCTGTGGAAACAGCAGAATTGTTCAGTGAAGGTCTGTCTCGGCAAACACCTGGAACCTAGGCATGGATGATTACCTTTTGAAAAGCTGGCTGAAATGAGACCGACATATCCAAGAGGATAATTTTCCCAATAAGGGAAATGTAGAAGTGTTTGCGTCTCCAAACAGCATTCTTAAAGTGTATGAAGTGCATTAATGCTAAAGGTGCTAATAGAGGAAAGAAGGAAAAATGATGACTAAGATTGAGGATGGAAAAACCCCAAACCTATGATGTCTGTGCAGGGATGAAGTTGTGATCTCCGGAAGGTTTGGAGACAAGACAATTATATTCCTTTTTCCGTGTACAATGGAGGTATGTTCAGTGTGTCTGCATTATTGGAGATTATTGGGATAACCTGCACATAGAGCTCTTTGTGCTGTGGGCTCCACACCCGTAAGTAGCTGGCTGTCTAGTCACAAGGTGGTTTGTATACCAAACAAGTTACAGCGAGAGCCTAGGGTTCGGTGGTTGGGTTGTTTTGTTTTTTGGTTGGTTTTTTTTTTTTGCTTTGTTTTGTTTTTTTCAAGCCCCTCTGGCTATGTAATACTCACCTCTTCGAACCAGTGCCACGTCCCTCCCTCCTTGCCTCTGCGTGTGTGTGTTGGTGCTTTATTAAAGTTGTTTCCAGTCTCAAGTTCAGTTTTAATCTGATGTTTTGAGAGTATTCCTTAGGTTGAGAGCAAACTAGTTGGCGGATGACTTTGGTCCCTTTCCTGCATGCTGCAGGAGAACTGACTAATCGGGTTTACTTGAGCATATCTGGAGTGTGGTGTTGCTTGTTGCCTTTCTCCTTCCTGGGCTGTGACCAGGAGGGCCGGTAGGAATTAGCCGTGCATGAAGCACGTACCAGCTCAGTGCTGTGACTCCATGTGCTCTGGGAAAACGTACACTTACAGCCTTCCACCCAAAATGAGCCTTAGCCCTTCTGCCTGTGAGTTTAAAAGCTTAGCATCCTCATTCTATAATTTTCAATAAATGTAAATAATAATTTTTTGTTAGGTGTGCAGATGACACATGACTTTCAGCTGCAGTGATCTGTAAAACATGATACACTAAAAATCATGCGAAAGGGTTCACCTCAGAAAGGAGTAACAAACCCCTCGACTTGATGTGGGAGACTGTCTTGAAGGTGCGGAGTTTGTTTTGGTGTCCTGTTCAAGACACTAAGTCTGTCATGGCCTACAAGAATTCTTCTTATGTGAATATTGAGCTATAATAAATAACCTGATGAAGCTAAAAATAAAGTTGAATGTACTCATGCTAAAAAAAAAAAAAAGGCAGGCAGTTATTAGGAAAGACAAAGAGTGAAAAGAAGACCCCAAACCCGCAAGACTCGTCAGTCCTGAAGGTTAGTGGGAAGGTGTTCATGAAGGCTGACTGACATCCGACTTCCCTGTCTGCAACTGTTCCTTATCAATCAGCCTGACCCTATAGGTACCTTTTGGTACTTTGTACCTCTTATGTTACCTTTCAGTCCTGTTTCTACAGGCTTTTTTGTGTCAAGTATTTCTGCTTGTGGAATGTTAGGAGGTGTCACTCACTCTTGGGTTGGGCTCTTTTGTTGCTTTTTGGGGTTTTTTTGAATTTGTATGAAATCTTACTGCAAACATCAGCTTTGTGATTTTGATGAAGTAGACCTGGCTTAATTTTCCTGACAGCCTTGCTGTCTTAGGTGTGTCTCTTCTGTTCCAAGCTTATAAATAAGTCCCTGCCTGTGTCAGTAATAGCCGTTAAAAACAAGAAATTTGCAGTTTTACTTCTTAGTTCACTCACCAGACTATTTCAGAAAGAACTTGCAAGAAGTAATCTCGATGGTGGTGGCTGAACGGGTGGCGAAACAGGCCGTTGGGGATGTATAAGGAGGGCACGTGCTGGGGCACTGCATGGGCGCTGTGCTGTCTCTGATTACAGACAGGAGCGAACAGGTCACCTCTTGCCTGGTGTGAAAAACCTCACTGATGGATTCCTGTGATAAAACCATTGGAAATGCGTGACTGAGTGCTTCATTTCTTATATTTGTGGGTAAAGTTAAGTGAGGATCTTTGTGACAAATAGATTAAAAAGCTTCGGACACAGCTTACAAAAATGTGTTGTAACTGATAACGTTTATAAAAAAAGAAAGACTGAAATTCTGATGTTTCTATCTGTATTTTACCCACATGTCATTGTTAACTACAGTGCTAACTTAAATATAAATGTAAGTGCTCTTCTCAGTCTGGAGCTAGAATCTCTTAAAGACTGAAATGCTTGTTTAACTCTGTGTTAAGAAAGCAGCTCAGAGAGAGGTGTCAGTAGGAGTGCTTTGTGGCACGGGCTGTACTGTTTCTCAACACAGGTCCTTTTAGGCATTCATTTTTTGCTTTGCTGGAATTGAGTCTGTGATTCTTGTCTGAAGGGTTAGAAAGTTACCTAAGTAAATCATGGAATCATGGAATGGTTTGGTTTGAAAGGGACCTTAAAGACCATCTAGTTCCAACCCTCCTGCCATGGGCACGG
>NW_010267527.1:2663-10595 GCF_000690775.1 Eurypyga helias
CCTAGCCCTCCCCTCTTTCAGTTTAACCCCGTTCCCCCTTGTCCTGTCACTACAGGCCCTTGTAAAAAGTCCCCCCCAGCTTCCTTGTAGCCCCTTCAGGTACTGGAAGGTGCTATAAGGTCTCCCTGGAGCCTTCTCTTCTCCAGCCCAACTCTCTCAGCCTGTCCCCATAGCAGAGGTGCTCCAGCCCTCTGAGCATCTTCGTGGCCTCCTCTGGACTCGCTCCAACTGGCCAGTTGTTAACAGAGTTGTTAAAACCGTTTAATTCCAAGGTGTATGATGTGTGTGTGGAAAATCTAAGGTACCTGCCATATAAGAACCCATAAAATACCTTCTGTGTTGCGCTCTGAACCATCACCATCACAGCTGATCTTCACAGGGATGACCATGCATCATGCATAAAGACAGAAACTGCTGCTACTTTTTTTCCCAGCATGGTACAGTTTAACTTGCCGCTGTCTGAACTGTGGAAATAGGATTAAGACACACCCTCCACAAGTGTGCTAAAAGCTGTCATCGATAAGGTGGAAGAGCCAAGCCCAGGGCAGCACCGTGTCCTGGCTGGGCGGAAGGAGGCTGGTGGTGCTGGGAGATCTGCAGGTTGGGAATGCCATCCTCTTGCACCACGCCGGTCATGTGCTGAAAACACGCCTGCCTCTGGCTCTGTCAGCAGGGTCTGAAGGGAGGCGAGGAGTTAGTGGAATTAGATGATCTTGAACCCAGAATGAGCCATTTGGGGGTTTCTGAGACCTGCTAAAATAAGCAGCAATTGCTTCCAGGCCATGGTTCTCTTTGGAGGTAGAATCTCTCTAGTCCTGGGTCTCTGGGTTTGTTCTCGTGGGCATCTCGGAGCTGCTGTTCTTGGCGTAGACTGCCTCTGTCCTCGTTCCTAGAACGAAATCTCATGCCATCCTCTAGCTGTCAGGTGAGAAGGAAAAGTGACTCCTCTGCTGCAAATGTATTTTAGATGATACATTGTAGAAGAAAAGGTTTTGCTGTTGGTAGCAAGGGTTAAACATTGAGGGCAGCAGGTATAGGCAGACTCAGGTATGTGATACGTTTGACTGTTTTGCAAGGTGCTATAAATGTTGGCTCCATGAAATCTGATACCAGGGTAGGACAGGCTAACTTAATGAAGGAAAATAGGCAGCAATGTAAAAGAACTGGAAATTCAAGTCTAGCTGACTAATACCAGCCTGCTCCAGAGGCTTTTGACTGTTCATATTGCTGACAGCTGACAGCAAATGAGAGGCAAACAACAGAAACGTTGCCTAATCTGCTCTGTATTCCTCTATATTCACACAGATTCCTTAAAGACACTGCAAAGGTAAGACCCTTTATGTTTCTGAGCCCGGCAGAGTTGCTGAATGCAGCCTTGAACGTACACATCATCAGCGAGAGTAAAGTACCAAACTGAAGCCTGAAGACCATGCGTGTGTGTTTGGGAAAGGGGAGGCTTCAAGTTCTGTGCGGATTAGTTTGTGCTCCTTTCTGGCTGGTGCACATCAATTAAATCAAATTCAGATTTCCGAAACTACTCAAATACTCCAACACAGAAACGCAGATCACACAGCATTTCTATGGCTACAGCACAGAGTAATTTTGAACTTATTTAGCTGTTGGTTATGCTTCACAGTCCTATTGGAAAAGTTTAAAAATAAATTAGTTGCAAAAGGAAAGCCACAGAAGACTAAAAATGTGTGTTGCAGAAGTTGTAACGGGGATTTTTACTGAACTTGGTCCTGTAGCATCTTCTGCAGAACGCTGAAAAAGTCCTGTGGGAGTTTTACTCCCTGATCTAGAATTACTGGCGCTGGGCTGGAAAAGGTCACCTGGAATAAGAAACTTTTGACTTGAACCTGATCTCTGCTGGCCTTTTTTTTTCCCCAGTTTCCCCCTTTAATGTATATATTTTGTGTGCATTTATATTCCAGTTTAAAACAAAAAGCATCTTTGGCTGGCAGATTTTTCTTTGGTAAACTTAACTTTTACCTGCAAGTGATTTAAAAATAACGACTGCATTACTAATTTGCGGGCACGGTAATTTTTAGAGGGTGGTTGACAGTTTTATATCAGTATTGGGTAGAGGCTGGCAACTGATAATTTGTGAAGTTTGGCACCAAGCCAAAGCAATTATATTTAGTTTCCCCAGATCTTTCTTACCTCCCACTGCCACCTCTTCATTCTCTTGTGTGTACGTGTTAATCAAAAGAGCAAAAACCTCTCGGGGTCAAGCAGTTCTTGCCTCCTCCACCCTCTTTTACAAGTTGCCTCGTATCCTGCTTTAGCTGTCTAGGAGCTCAGCCCTTCAGCTCTTTCTGTACTGAGACCCTTTCCCTTTGAAATCAGTGAGATTTGATTTACCTACAGCTTTCTTGTTAGAGCTGCTTATAGGATCTGGTCTTAATGCTGCTTAAAAGGTGTAATTAAATTCCAGAAACTGCTTGAGGGTGCCTTTTAAAGCATTTATTCTGTGTCACTGGAATAATTCAGTTAGTTTACAGAAATATCTGAACTGGATTTGGGATTTTACTGATTTACGGTTTTCTCGGTATATTTTTTTAACAAGCTTTTTGAGATTTTGTGCAATATAAAAAATACTAAGCTATCTTTGATACTAATGCTGTTTATTAGTGCTGGTAATTTGGTTATCTTATGACAACACATAAAACTAATCCTGTCCCTGCAAGTTTACTGTTGGATCAAATAATGTACACAGTGTTGTAGGAGAGTAAGTGATGAGGCATCTTTTGTTTCCTCTTATTATCACTTATTATCACTTACCTCTTGACGAGCTAGACTGTGCAGGCACTTGCAGTGTCATATCACACTTGTAGTCCATCTGTTTAGTTTTTGGAGCGTTTAATATGTTATTATTATTTGGTGGAGAATATGTGAGTCCACAAGTGAGCAGTTACAAAGAAAAAAAGATTACAGCAGACTCCTGCCTGTAGAGATGTGTGGTGGCAATCTGTGTTACTGGAGGTTTGCCTTGTGTTTTGACAGGTCTTTTCCATTCTGTTTAAAAAGAAAACCTTATGTAATTAGGCTGATTTGGTCTAATTGCCTCGAGCTGTTTTTAAAATATTTTATAATTTTCCTGAGCTTTTGTCTTCTGTCATGTCTCTAGCAAGGAGTTTGAGCAAGTACATCTAGACTGATGCATTTTTAATTTCTTTCCTTTCATCCTTTCCAAACTAGTTGGTTCTTCACTGAATTGAATGTCTCCTTGTTCTGATCAACTGGGAAATATGAGCACCTGATTTTTTCCTTCTTTTTACCAATAGTGATGAATTAACAGAATCAAAGGACAGACCAAGTTAGTGATTCCCAAGAGTTTTGGACCAGCAAACCACACTCCCCAGCTGCTGCATTTACTGCAGACAAGCATACAAGTGTACCATTATGCAGTAGCAAGCAGAACAGCAGGTCTTTGCTCTGAATGTTGCTCTTTTAAGCTCATCTTGGATCCATCTGGGCTCCCCAGTTCAAGAAAGACATGGAACTACTGAAGCAAGTCCAGAATAGGGCTACGAAGATGATTAGAAGAATGGAACATCCTCCTTATGAGGAAAGGCTGTGCCTGTTCAGCCTGGAGAAGACTGGGGGGGGATGTTGTTAATGATTATAAACATCTCAGGGCAGGTGTCAAGAGGACGGGGCCAGACACTTTTCAGTGGTGCCCAGTGACAGGACAAGGGGCAACAGGCACAAACTGGAGCACAGGAAGTTACACCTGTACCTGAAGAAAAGCTTCTTTACTCTGAGGGTGCCAGAGCCCTGGAACAGGCTGCCCAGAGAGTTTGTGGAGTCTCCTTCCCTGCAGATACTCAAAACCCATCTGGACACATTCCTGTGCAACCTGCTCTAGATGAACCTGCCTTGTCAGGGGGGTTGGAGTAGATGATCTCCAGAGGTCTCTTCCAACCCTGACCATTCTGTGATTCTTGTTTTTTGGGAGGTGAAGGCCTGACCTGCGCATATGCTTCTCCCCTTTTGAATCACAGAATGGTTTGGGTTGGAAGGGACCTTAAAGACCATCTAGTTCCAACCCCCCTGCCATGGGCAGGGATCCCTTCCACTAGACCAGGTTGCTCAAAGCCTCATCCAGCCTGGCCTGGAAATCTCCCAGGGATGGGGCATCCACAGCTTCTCTGGGCAACCTGTTCCAGTGCCTCACCACCCTCTCCATGAAGAATTTCTTCCTGATATCCAATCTAGACCTCCCCACTTTCAATTTAAACCTGTTCCCCCTTGTCCTGTCACTACAGGCCCTTGTAAAAAGACCCCTCCGAGCTTCCTTGTAGCCCCTTCAGGTACTGGAAGGTGCTATAAGGTCTCCCCGGAGCCTTCTCTTCTCCCGGCTGAACAAGCCCAACTCTCTCAGCCTGTCCCCATAGCAGAGGTGCTCCAGCCCTCTGAGCATCTTCGTGGCCTCCTCTGGACTCGCTCCCGCCGGTCGATATCCTTCTGATGTTGAGGGCTCCACAGCTGGACGCAGCACTCCAGGTGGGGTCTCACAAGAGCAGAGTAGAGGGGCAGAATCACCTCCCTCGACCTGCTGGCTGGTGATTACAGTGGTTGGACGGTGGTTATGCATGGATGTTATTTTTGCAGGATTGAGGTGTTAGTGCTGCTCTGTTCCCCAGGCTGGTAGACAGACTGCTGAGTCCTAGATGGCATGGCAGGCCGCGTGAGCTCCCTGTGCACTGCCTACCCTCACTGTCCTTCTTAGTGAGGGTCCAGTTAATCTCCTCTGTTTGGCCTGCAGTGGATGCAGGGAAGATCAAGCTGAACATCCTCCCAGCAGTACTGTGGTGGTGATGAGCAGCAATGGGTGGAGGTGACTGAACTGGAAGCAGAGAAGAAATACTTACTTCTGCATATCCCCTTGTTGTACAGGGATGTGGGAGGTTGTGGGTTTTTTTACTTCTTCGGTAACCAAAACAGCTACGCCAAAAGGAAGAAGTAAAGTCAGAGGAAGGACACACATGTTTGGTTTTTTTTTTTTTTTTTTTTTTTGCACATACACACACAAAAATGGGGATAAACACACAAAAAGGAGGATACAGTGTGCTTACATAACGGCGAATGATGTGTGTATGCGTGCGTCCGTGCAGGCGCGCAGAGTAGGTGCTGTGCAGGGGAGCAACGTTGCGTGGCTCTTACCGGACTTCAGTTGAGGCAGTGCAGGTTATCTGTGAACTGGGGCTTCAGTAACCCAAGCTCAGTGGAAATGTTTCAAAGCCCTACAGATAGCCAAGGCTGCCACGGAGAGCCAAGGCTGTTAGGTCACATAACCTCTTTTGAAAATTTATCCTCACCTTCTCTTTTACGTGTCTGATGTGCCAAAAAGTGCAATTTTGGCAGCTTCTAAATGGTGTCTGAATCCACTAACAGTTTTGATTGGGGCAGGGGAGGGAAGGAGGTCCAATCTCTGACATGATTTGGGGAGGAAGGATTGGTGTTGTGATGTCCCATCTCCCTAACTTCCTCTTCTCATGCCATGCACCCAGCCTATGGAAATGCAAAATTCAGTTATTTTCATCGCAGGGAAGTGGGGAAGAGGATTTGGACCCATGCTTCCCCCTGGAGTGCCCTCGCTCCCTGGCTTTAGGGCAAGTTACAACTACCTTTTCACATTGAGTTGACTCTACTTTGCAAGAGCAAACACTTTGTGGAGAAGGGACTAAAACCCAGCGTGGCCTTCCTCTTGCCTGATCAGATTAGGAAGCCTGGCTCTTTATCTGAGCAGATGCTCATACGTTTTATTCCGAGCTCAAGAGCTTCAGCAGTAGAGTTGGGGAGAGCCTTCCTCACCTGAGTAGCTTTTGGCTTGCTGTTAATACTGGCTTTTTGGTCCTAGCCTGATCTTCTGTTGCTGCAGCATACATGAGTTACATACCGTGCTCTACGTCTACACACGTACACTGATTTGGAGCCACCTTTACACGTCCAGCATGCTGGCAGGAGGGGATACAGGGGAAGAAAAGCCTCAACCACACTGTAATTTTCTTCACATTTTCCAGCAGTGATCTGCTGGGTTGGTGTACAACAGCTGCGTTACATAAATGTGCTAAGTAAAAGGGACTTAAAAAGTATCAGGGAACATGGGAGATGGGAAGGAGGAAGGTTTTCAGGGATGGGGGAGTCTGTAAACAGTGCTGGAATTGTTACTGTTAATAATCCAGAAAGGAATCTTGCCTCATATTAAATATTCAGCCTAAAAGAGGTTCTTGCCAAAGAAAATGAAAAAAAAAAAGAGATACATGTTGAAAATGTTGTGGGTTTTTTTGTGTGTGTGTGACAGCAAAGAAGAGCTTGTTGCTTGCGTTTAGGCTTTCTGCTCTCGTTGGAGTAGGCATGTGCTTTTATGTGAGATTTAGGGAAGGGAGGGGTTCATCTCACCTATTTTGTATTGGCTGAATTGTGTGCCTGTTCCTCTCTTTTTTTTTTTTTTTTTTTTTGTTCCTTTTTTTTTTTTTTTTTTTTTAATGTTTGTTTATATTTAACAAGTAGAATCCTCTTACTCTCTGTCCTTGCTCTATATATACTGGCAGCCTGTAGTGACATAGGCTGGTTTCCAGCCCAGCTGCAACATGGATTTATTGCTACAGATGATTTCTTTGTCCTTACAGAAAGCTCAGCAAAGGTCACCCTGTTGACTTTCATTACGTTAGCTGCGTCTTTAGTTTCCCCTGGGCAGCAGAGATGCTTTCAGAAGGTTTCAGACTGTTCCTTACATTGTTCCTTTCCTTCCTTGGCAATACCCCCTTACTATGTTGTTTTCCTATCTCCTTTAATTTGTATGAGTAGTTGAAATACTGAGCCTTCAGAAGCTTCTCGTGCCAAGTAGCATACATCAGTTTGTTCTTCCTGCTGGTCATTTCGCTGACTCTAGATGCCCTGAGTCGGAGGACGTGGTTCAAAGCTCCTGTTCTGTGCAATTTTTTAATATTACTGAATAGGAATAATCAATCTGTGAAGAATGCCACAGTAGACTGTGTTGTTAACATTTGTGTTCAGTGTGGACCATACATAAAGAGGATGGGTTTGGGATAGCTGCATGATTACTGAGAACTCTGATACCATTCAGCTTTCCCCACCTTTCTAAGAAAACCAGACTTTACGATGTATTGTACAGCATCTCAAAAAGATGTGACTCTGCATAGTATGGACTGCAGATATTGTGGATGCCCCATCCCTGGAGGTGTTTAAGACCAGGCTGGATGAGGCTTTGAGCAACCTGGTCTAGTGGAAGGTGTCCCTGCCCATGGCAGGGGGGGTGGAACTAGATGGTCTTTAAGGTCCCTTCCAACCCAAACCATTTTATGAGTCTGACTGGCTTGTGCTCAATCCATCCTTCACCTCCGTGGATGGAAAGGAGTTAGAAATTTGAATGAAATGGTGAAGGTACCATCCATGTCTGACCTTACCTGGGATGGTTTTCAGGCCTTTACCCCAAAATTTCCAGCTGATGTCTTTATTCTTCCCTTTCTTCTCATTCACTCCCTTCTTCCTCATGCATCCAAGATGGTGTTGAGAAAGGGCTTCAGCTTTGCATTTCTGCTAAGTCACAACTTTCACACTTCTAGGCTGGAGCTAATGCTGCAGGCTGTCGTGGAAAGTCACTGGGGAAGTTCAGTCGCAAGTCATTTGTCCCCATGCTAAACGAGTTGAGCTGTTTCGATAGTAACTTGGGATTCAGGTCTGCATTGGAATCGTAAAGCAGCTAACGTGGTTCTTAATTTTAAATGTACAAATGATCTTATGATTTTACCAAAAAGTCAGTGCAGGATGATTGCAGTCACCCCCTCTGCTCTCATGAGACCCCCCCTGCAGTACTGCGTCCAGCTGTGGAGCCCTCAACATGATATAGACCGGTTGGAGCGAGTCCAGAGGAGGCCACGAAGATGCTCCGAGGGGTGGAGG
>NW_010267527.1:10835-14701 GCF_000690775.1 Eurypyga helias
AACAGGCTGCCCAGAGAAGCTGTGGATGCCCCATCCCTGGATGTCTTCAAGGCCAGGCTAGATGTGGCTTTGAGCAACCTGGTCGAGTGGAAGTTGTCCCTGCCCATGGCAGGGGGGTTGGAACTAGATGGTCTTTAAGGTCCCTTCCAACCCAAAACATTCTATGATCTTTAGTAGCTAACTCTAAATGGGGCTGGATCCAGTAGCTTGCTGGAGGCATCTTTCAGCTCAGCTGGTGTACTCTCGGTACCCAGACTCGAGCCTTCCTAGTTTACAGCTGAGCTTCTTCAGCAAAAGTTCAGGTTTGTGCTTAGGTCTTTGATGCCTGCTGCCTGCTCCGGAGTGGTGCCACAGCGTTGCTTTGGCGTTCTGAGTTACGATGCTCGAGTGCTGAGGCATTATGGTCTGTGCCAGCTCATACTGTCAGGAGCTGAAGGAGAAACTGTGGATTTGTCACTTCCAAGTTGGAACCTCATTGCAGTATTGGAACTTCACTGTTGGGACAAAAAGGTGTTGGTTTGGGATGTTTTTCTTACGAGCTTTGTTCAACTGGCTAAATAGGGCTAGGTTTAAGTGTGGAGTGTATATGGTAAAGAGTGGTGGGGAAGGAAGTTGTGATGTCTGACTGGAAGGAGTCCTACAGTGTGTCTTCTGGGATGAGAGCATAGCAGTGTACCAAGGGTTAAACTGGCTGAATGGGTTTTCTGACAGGCTGGTTGAGAAGGTTGTCTCTAGACCTTGACATCAGTAAAGAAGGGGGATTTCCAAACAAGATAGAAATGTTATTTGTATATTCACTTTCAAGGACTAAGCAAAATGAAGATGTTTGTTTATATTGCTGTGTCTTAATATTGCATTTTTAATAGGTTTTTACAGCAATTAGTAAAAATGAACACAAAACCTTACTTATACTGTAGTTCTGAAAATGTGATGTAAATTTTATGGTAATATATACTGGGTTCCCTTTCTCCTAAGATTATTTATGTGTAGTCAAGCTTATTGTGCATGCGAATACAATTTACACATTTTTTGCTGTTTGCAAATAATTAATTTTCTACTTGCAGATGTACGTAAAATAAGGCAGGGAGATAAGTGGCATTATATATCAGAAACAATAGTCATGTTTGTGTTAGCTTATAGGCAGCAGGATCCTGTGATACTTGGAATAATGAAAGTACAGTTTATAAAAATAAATGTGGAGGAGAATATAGCTGGTTTAGAATTGTGCTGACTTCTGTGAAATGCTCCTCTTGTTTTCTGTATGTCAGAGAAAGGGATAGGGGTTAAAGGAAGGTACTTTTGCATTATTTTGCCATGCTCTTATTGCCCAGTAGATCATTTGGTATTACTGCGTACTGCTAAAGAAGTAATGAAAAATTTCCTGCAAATAATAGTAGTTTTAGTGCCTAACCTTTATAAGGTTAGATATAAAAGCCCACTAAAGCCTGTTCACCCACTTATCTTTGATTTTGGTCATAATGTTGTGGTTAGATGGCTCTTTTCTTGTAAGAAAAAGGTATCATTCTACTTTATTTGTAGATTCTATGGTAGCTTTGGGAAGGGGGTGTAGGGGGAAGGAACAGTCTCTTATACAGAATCATAGGACGAATCACAGAACGAATTACAGAATGGTTTAGGTTGGAAGAGACCTTACAGACCATCTAGTTCCAACCCCCTGCCATGGGCAGGGACACCTTCCACTAGACCAGGTTGCTCTTACAAGATATAGTCTTACATCACTGCATCACCATGGTGCAACCTGCATAAAATGACTTTTGAATATCTCTTCCTGCAACAGTGTCAGATGATTAGGGACTTCAAAAAAGTAAAAGAAGTGTGACTATTCTAAATAATGTTTATGTGGATCCCTTTGGGATCAAATGCGTTACACTGCTGTACTGTCTTAGATTACATTAAATCCTGATGATTAGTTTTGCATTGAGAGTTTTGTTGTTTGTGGTTTTGGTTTTTTTTTAACTGGAAAGTAAGAAAAGATCTTCTTTATGGCTTTTAGCAAGTTTGCTGCCACAATTTTTGGATCTTAGACATTTAGTGTGCATCTCGGTATTGTAGTATCTGCTGTAAAATACTCATATTTTACAGAATAATGATCTGGCACTAATGGAAGAGTATGCCAGTTCCATGCAAGGAACTTTTAAAATCCGTCTTATGGTGACTGTACCCCCAGATTTCTTTATACCTCATGAGCTTACTAGGTAGCCTGCATCTCCGACACTTCATTTATCTGGATTTTATATTGTCACTGTTAATTGTTACTGACCTTAGAAAGTTCCTGGACCTTAAGGATTTGTACTCTTTGTTCATACATGTGGCTTCGATTATTGTAATGGAGATGATTATAAGCCCTTGCTGTATTCTGGCTGTGGTTCTCCCTGGACAATTAGCTTAACTCCCGTTTTAAAATAAGTCTTCATGAGAAAGCCTAGGCTGGTCTCATATTTGCCCAGTGGTTCTGAGGAGTGACTCTTCACTGATGAGAGGGAGTGACTTCAAATATTCCCATTTGAACAACCTGGTCTAGTGGAAGGTGTCCCTGCCCATGGCAGGGGGGTTGGAACTAGATGATCTTTAAGGTCCCTTCCAACCCAAACCATTCCATGATTGTATGATTTTACCTTCTCGGAGAGCTTTAATTTATTTCGAGGCAGTAACCAGAAGAGAAACTGTACTTAAATTTCCATACCTGTCCTCTCTTGTGAAAGAAGTGATAATGTGCCAGTCACCATATACTGACCCATTTCAATCACCCTCTGTAGGATTAAACTACGTATTACATGACTATATACTTTATTTTTGGACTGGCATACCGAGCCAGTAAGAGTCTGGGATGGGAAAGTTGGTGTTAGTCTGACTGTGTGGGCATGTGTGTAACTTCTTAACAGCATTCTTATCTTCCCAAAGATGAGGCTAAGTAATTAAATGAAGGGAAGTTACCCAGGATTATATGGTTACATGTAATGTTTTCACTGCTGAATGTCATGGTTTAGGCCCAGTCAGCAACTGAGCACCACGCAGCTGCTTGTTCAGTCTCCCCAAGGGAAATGGGGAGGAGAAAATATAAGTAAAGGCACATGGGTCGAGACAAGGACAGGGAGGAATCACTCACCCATTACGGTCACAGGCAAAACAGGCTTGACTTGGGGAAGAAAAATCAATTCAATTAGTTACCACTGAAATCAGAATAGGGTAATGAGAGAGAAACCCACATCTTAATGCACTTTCTCCTCACTCTTCCCTTCTTCCCGGGCTCAGCTCTGCTCCCCATTTCTCTACCTTCTCCCCTGCAGCAGCACAGGGGGATGGGGAATGGGGTTTGTGGTCAGTCCATCACGTGCTGTCTCTGCCGCTCCTTCCTCCTCAGGGGGAAAGACGCCTCACACTCTGCCCCTGCCCCAGTGTGGGGTCCCTCCCACGGGAGACAGTCCTGCAGCAACTTCTCCAGCGTGAGCCCTTCCCATGGGCTGCAGTTCCTCATGAACTGCTCCATCATGGGTCCACAGGGTGCCATCCTTCAGGAACAGCCTGCTTCAGCATGGGCTTTCCACAGAGTCACAGGCTCTTCTGACACAGCTGCCTGCTCTGGTGTGGGGTCCTCCCCAGGCTGCAGGTGGGTCTCTTCTCAGTGACCCTCTGGCTGCAGGGACACAGCCTGCCCTCTCACCACAGGCAGTAGGGGAGCCTCTGCTCCGGACCAACTCCTCCCATCCTTTCTGCACTGAGTTTTGGTGTCTGCCTTGGTCTCTCCCACATCCCACTCCTCTCTCTGCTGGAGGTTCCCCAGCAGGTTTTTCTCCAACTCTTAAATATGTTATCCCAGAGCTGCTGCCACCATCACTGACTGGCTC
>NW_010267527.1:15205-20345 GCF_000690775.1 Eurypyga helias
CTACTGCCGCCATCACTGACTGGCGCGGCTGTGGCCAGAGGTGGGCCTGACTTGTGGCTGGGCAAGCTTCTAGCACCTTCTCACAGGAGCCACCCCTGTGGCCCCTCCCCCGTACCAAAACTGTGTCACACCAACCCAACACACTGAAGTAGAGAGAAAGCCTTCTAACTATTCTAGCCATCCTATGAAATGGCAAGGGTTGAAGTTGAACAGTCATGGTTCCCAAAGCACCTCCTTCTCTGCTCGTGGCTGTAGCTCTCATTAATGCAAATATTCTGTAGTTGGGGTTGTGGCTACTCTTATGAACCCTTTAACAGCTAATTAAAGCACACTTTGGAAGCTGGAAGTTCTGTTCACATAATCTTGGGTTTCCTGATTTCTTAGAAGGATAGGATCTAGTGATTAAAATGCTTGAAAGCTCTGCCATCACTACTTAGGAATTTGGGAATACCACAATCTATATGGGAAAAACAGCTGTTACATTTCCTAGAGTGAGGGAGTATGAGCCTGTGACATGATCCTCCCTAATTAAATTGCTTGGCATCGGGGAGGGGAAGATGCCCTTCATTTTTTTTGAGTTTCAGCCTACTGCAAAATCAAGTTAAACCTCCTGTACAAAGGTACATGTTAATCCTCACCAGTGGCACTGAAGTCACCCAAAGGTTTTCCTGGGAGTCTTGGTATGGATGGCTACGTGTTAGGCTTCTGCCCCTTATTCTCCTGTCACAGCAGCCCTTAATCAAAGGCAGTTTAAAAAATTTTGATCAAAACACTAAGCTTCACACATTTCCTTAAAAACATATGGATCTAAATTCCTAGGTTCCTAATTTTAGACACCTGTTTCTGTTATACTTTTGAAATGGTAGATTTTTAATTAATGTGTTGGTCACCCTAGTTGTACAGAAGATTGTTTGCCTTTTTCCCCAGAAGTGATACAGCTCGTCTCTTCGTAACCTCGCATTAACCGTGTTTACCTTTTGGCACCAATGAGTGAATGAGAACGTGGGAGCTGTAGGCACACATCCCTCTAGTGAAGCTGTTTACATTCCGTAGTTTGGGACACATTATTTTTTTTCTTTGCTATTGTGCTGTGCATTTTTTTGCCTGCTCTAATTTGCCATGACGTGGTCAGTGCAGTTTCCTTCCGGCTGCTTGTAAGCCTGTGGTAGAGATAAGGATACGTTTACCGTGCATTTTTAACAAGAAGCTTAAGGTCGGCTTCATGTAGGAACTCGGGGACTCTCTGGATTGTACAAAGAATTTATTTACTGTTTTCAGTGGTTTGACACTGCGGGAATCGAGATCTAGGGCATTTTACTTGCAAAATAACAACTTTGCTGAATTTGAACCGTGGGTGAAGAAGAAAGGTGATATACTTGAAGAGATCCTAGAGCTCAGTAGGTCAGTCTGGGCTTTGTATTTTTTACTTTGAATATACCTTACAGATGAGGGTTACTAATGAATGTGAAAACTCTCTATGTGAGTCAGATGGAAAGATGGATTTTCTTTTTATTAGCTTTCATAACTTTTTCTTAGTCTCAAGCTGTTAATATGAAACACTTTGCAACTGATGTCTCACTTCCTGAAACAGTTTTAATTTTAAGGGAATGAAAACACGCCTGTGTGAATCAGTAGAAGTAATGCCTCTGAAGATACAAAGGTGTCTGACTTCCTCAGAGCTGGAACAGTTACAGCTCGGAGCCAGCTTTGTTATGATTCTATTTCACATAACTAACGCAATCATTTCTTAATTGTAACTTTTCTATTTGTCCCCTTCACAGTGATAAAGGCTACTGAGACGGGAAGAGCAACTCAGGAAAGGGATTCCCTTGGTTTGTTTCCATTTGAGAAGAGAAGAACCCGGGAACGCCGATGATCTGAGAAATACGAACACTGATCCTTGATTCATTTCATCATCCTGCTTCTCTGCTTGGCTGGACCTCGGCAGCACTCTCCGTTCTTGCGCACTGGAGGACATCCTTCTTCGTATGTGGAGCTGAGAGCTGGGAATGCGTTATTATGGCAGCAGTTGTACAGCAGAATGAGCTTGTGTTTGAATTTGCCAGCAACGTCATGGAGGATGAGCAGCAGGTATGGGATGCTCTAAGCAACCATATTCATACAAGTGGTACTGGTAATATTATGAAAGCATGAAGAAAAAATGCAGTGTAAAACACAAAAAAAAGCAAACATTGAGGTCATTATTGTTGCAGCAGATCTTGGTGCTGTTTCAAAAACTTCCTGTTGCTTCCCGTGACTTGCATGGGCAGAACAGAAATTGGTTGAAATCTCCAGTGTTGCAGAGACATCCTGCTCCAAAAATGTTTTTCCTGGGTCGCTGATTTGTGCCAGTAGCATCCATCCATTTTTGATGCAGGAATCCTCAAATTCTGATATTGGACAGTAGTTTTAACTTTCCTGGTGTGCTTGGTTAAAATTCTGAATAAAAGTAAGGGTCACACTACAGATGATTAGAAGGAGCAGTAGGTACCTGCTCGCTGCTTTTTACAGAATGGTTTCTAAATTGTGGTACTGTATGCCGGCTAGAGAAATAAACTTCAAAGTAATTTAAATTGGTTTCTTTCACACTGCAGGGAAAATATGTCTGTTTCTGTTTGAGGAGGCTCTCAGTTAGGTGTTGATTATCTAAACCACATCCTGTGAGTCCTGAGGCTTCAGTGAAGGACTCCTATTGTAAAAATCAGACAGCTCCTCTATAGGAGGTGGTTGATAGTAGGGGTTTGCATTTATTCACAAGGAATTAGGTGTCTGGGTACTGTGGGAGAGACAGTTCTTAAAAGGCTGTGAAGTGCCACGACAAACAGTTCCTCTTTTTGTGAGTGTGAAAAGCATTTATCCTCCTCTCTTTCAAAAATACTTTTGGCTTTATAATCTCATCTCTGGGTTTTCTGTATGGCCTAGTATCTGCCTGGGTGAGTGGCCTGTTTCTGCTGTCAGAGTCATACGATCATTTCAATGAACTGAGTGTTGTCTGTCTAAAGTGCTAACTCAGTTTTGGGTGGAACTAGTAATGTAACTTCCTTCCCTGTATTTTTCCAGAGCCTGTGGTAGCCTGGGGATTTAGATATGGGAATTGCACAAACATAGTGGAAAACAAACCTTATTTTATTACCTCTGTTTGTTGTTCATTGCTGGTTTTGCTTAACAAGGCAGAGGGAGATGGGAGAGTCCAAATGGGGAGGGCTACTTCACTGTGGTTTCTGAAAGCATAATGTAAGTAAATGTGGTTTTGTTCAGTGTAGCTATGTGTTCTGCCTCTTGCCATTTCTTCAGCTGCTCACCTGAAAAACTTGAAAAATGTTAAAGAGCACTCAACAGGGCAGTAAAACTTCCCTGAACAGAGCTTTCACCAGCCCCAGAACAAACTCAACTATGGCATTTATCTCATAACCCCAATAAATTCTACTCCACATTAAGCCTAAAAAAAGATGGTGTCCTATAGCATATCCTAAAGGCAATGAAACCAAAGATATGAAAGGCCAAAGAGAGAGGAGAGTGCAGAGCAGAAGGTCCATTGCTGCAAACAGTCAGATGCAAGCTCCTCTGAAATCACTGGATCACCATAGTTCAGATATCTCGGAGAGAGGTACGAAGAAGCTTGGGGGAGGACTTTTTACAAGGGCCTGTAGTGACAGGACAAGGGGTAATGGGTGCAAATTGAAACTGGGGAGGTTTAGATTGGACATCAGGAAGAAGTACTCAACGGAGGGGGTGGTGAAACACTGGAACAGGTTGCCCAGAGAAGGTGTGGATGCCCCATCTCTGGGAGTGTTCAAGGCCAGGCTGGATGAGGCTTGGAGCAACCTGGTCTAGTGGAAGGTGTCCCTGCCCATGGCAGGGGGGTTGGAACTAGATGGTCTTTAAGGTCCCTTCCAACCCAAACCATTCTGTGATACTGTGATTTATTTACACAGGTAGCCAGCCAGCTGGCTGCACGAAGGTAGGTCTTCCATACTCAGCTGTGGAAAAGAAATCCTGCACAGGGAAAGATCTGAGAAACTGGAGCAAGATTTAGCTCAGGCAAGGATTTATGCTGTAGCATAACCCATAAGGGTTGATTACGTGTATACCTGGTTCATCTACTTCTTACAACATAGGAGCTATCGCTATTGCTACTCCTGAAGTGTTTCATTTCTGGGCAGATGAATTGTACTGAGGGATAGATAACAAAGTTTGTGTACTTTGCAAAAATTTTACCCTTTAAGTGCTCGGTTTTGCTCAAAACTGTTTTTTGAGCTTTGTCAGTATATAGAAGGTGATGTCTTTATAGACAGGTGTCAGTTAACTGGTTTTTTGGATAATTTATTTTTGTGATGTCCCCAAAAGCCGGCACTAAAAGAACTTTGGTACTTTTCTTCTTGGCAAAGCTTTGCCTGGAGCCCTCTTGTGCCAAGAGCTGTCAGGACATGAAACAGCTGCGGGGAGAGGTTTGGGGTCTAGATGGCAGCTACGCTCAGTGTTTCAGGGAAGTCATAACTCATGGCTTTTTTAAGTCTTAGTTAAACATCCATAAATTATGAACAGTCCATTTGCAAATGTAAGCATTTTGCCAGTGTCAGACGCCAGTGGGAGGGACTTGATCACGTGGCCCTGTGTGAACGGGAAAAGCTCGCTCTTATCAGCTCTATCCTTTTCAGTTTAGAAAATAATTAATTTAATTTTTTTTTGTGGAGGGTTCATTTATGGCATTGTGCAGGCATGGTGAGGAAGAAATGGGATGAAAATAGCCTCTTAATTTTGAGAAGGGAAAAAGTGGCTTGCTCTAATGCTACTGATAACCTGACTGGCGGCTGCTACGCATCAGAGGTCCTGATCAAACAGACAGTGTGCTTCTTGGGGTTTTTTTAACCTCTTCTTTGTGGGATTTTTCTTGAGAGAGAAACTGCACAGGTAAAACTGGGCAGGAGCTCTTGCAGGCTTTGACTGAGTCAGTGCCACAGCCTAAAACTGTATTTCTTCATATCTGCAGCTTCTCCTCTCAATGTCTTTTCATTTAGCCCTTCATTAACTTATTTATATTTGATCAGGACATTCTCAGTTTAAAAAGCTGAATAAAAGCAGCCACAGAGGCTGGATCTATACCGAGGAGTTTTAAATGGTGTCAAGGATGTGCTGAACC
>NW_010267527.1:20376-22881 GCF_000690775.1 Eurypyga helias
CCATTCAACTCCTAGCAGAGTCCCCAGCGTGACTGCGCCGTGCAGTGGCTCTGACGTGTGCCTGAAGACACCCTCTGTATCTCTGAGGGATGTTTCTCTCTTCCCTCCTCCTGAGGAAGAGAGGTCCAAGCCCTGAGGTTGGGCCTTGAGTTCTGCGCTGTCTCCTCATGCCTTGGTTTGTTCTTCCACGTTCCCTGGGTTTGCCATGGACTTTGTGAAACATTGAGGTACCACGCGAAGGCCAAGGTCTACATTTTTTGGCTATTGCCTGCTTCTGCAGAAAATCCCCCCTTATCCACTTGCAGTTTCAAGAAGACTTTAAGAAATGATTGTGAGATCCGTAATGAGGTTGTCTCCCCAGGAAAGCAAGCAGCATTTATCTGGTTCCAGCATCCCCCTGTGAAACTTGGTCATTTCTCAGAGGCTGGCCGTGGGAATGCCTTTACAGTCAAGAGGCTGCCTCTGCTGTTGGCACAGGAACTTCAGCAAGAGAAAAACGAAGCCCATTTTCTAGTCACCGACGTCACTTTTCTTAGTTTTGTTTAGTTTTGTGGGGTTTTTAAATAAATGTCCCACTGTATTACAAGTCTCAATTCTGTTGCTCTGCTTAAAAGCCTTTTTTTTTTTCTCTGAGTTTTCTTTATGTTTTTTTTCCCCTTGTAGCTTTTCCCTGCTCCTGTCGCATGCCTTTCTTCCACTCATCGCTCACATCCACAGAATTTATTCCATGCCAGTTAGAAGCTAGTTACCATATTCTTGGGACAAGTCCTCTTCCTCAGAGGACTTGCAGTATGAGAAAGACAGTACTTCCACAGCAGAAGAAATCCCCTTCCTTATTTTCCATTTCCACAACCAGGTTGGTGTTTTGGTCTTCTGACAGCTGACGAGAAAGTTCTCAGAGTAGAAAAGAAACACCTTGTCAGCACATTGAACGCCCCAGAAGAATTTGAGAGCAGGAAGGAAGATTTGCTGCCTTCGGAGGAGGGCATGGCTCAGCCCTTGAGGGGGTCATGGTGCATGACTGGTGCTTTAAGGAACCTGCTCATGGGACCTTCTCTGGACTTCAGCATCTGTCTGAAGCTTCGCGCTCCTCCTAGTTGTTAAAGGTCCATCTACAGGACTAGATAAACTGTGCTGGGAGGAATTTGGAAGACTTGGGAAGATTTCAGGAGTAGCTCAACTCCTTTATGTGTCCAGCAGACGTGGGAGATGCATTGAAGCCGAGCCAAAGCTTTGACAGAGCTAGGACGTCATATTTTAACTGTTTTTTGCATGAGAAAGATAAAGCAGCAGGAGTAGGCAAAAGGAAAAAATACACAGTTGTTTTTTATGGATTTATGTATCAATTTCTTAAAAATGATGGGTGACAGTTTATTTTGGGACTGTTTTTTTTTAAATTTTGGGTTACTTTGCACTCTTTTGTTAGTGCATGTAGATCCAGCTTTGTATTAGAAATATATTACTTTGTGATCTTGCTGCTAGACAGGGAATTTAATTTATCTTAACTGAATCACTACCTTCTACTTGTTAATTTGTTTTCCTGGTGTATAATTCTCATTACTCACTACAATCAAAGTGAGCTGTAGTACACCTGAGCTCTTCTGCAGTTCTGAATGTATACAAAGTTATTCCTTTGTCTTACTGTAACCCAGCTACAGGAAGTTTTTAGCTTGGCTCTCAGCTGGGATTCAGGTGCTTTCAGTGGAATCCAGAACATGATAGAAGCACCACAGGGAGATTTTACCGCTCAATACTCACATGTACATCAGTGTATTAGTAGTAGCTTTTAAAACTGAATGACGTGCTGGTTAATGAAATCATGACTGCAAATATCATACAAAAAAGCGATGATGGCTTCTGCAAAAATGCGTTTCAAATTAGATTTGTTTGCAGTTCTGTGAATGCTTTTCTCTCTGAAAGCATGTTACATATTTGTTCTAGCCTTTCCTTTTCACAGCCATGGCAGGAAAGAAAATCCATACTTTGTACCTCCATCAGGTAGAAGTCAGAAGCAGGTCTATCATAGAATCACAGAATGGTTTGAGTGGGAAGGGCCCTTAAAGCCCATCTAGTCCCACCCCCCCTGCCATGGGCGGGGACACCTTCCACTAGACCAGGTTGCTCAAAGCCTCATCCAGCCTGGCCTTGAACGCTCCCAGGGATGGGGCATCCACAGCTTCTCTGGGCAACCTGTTCCAGTGCCTCCCCACCCTCTCTGGGAAGAACTTCTTCCTGATCTCTAATCTAAACCTCCCCACTTTCAATTTAAACCCATTACCCCTTGTCCTGTCACTACAGGCCCTTGTAAGAAGTCCTCCCCCAGCTTCCTTGTAGCCCCTTCAGGTACTGGAAGGCTGCAATAAGGTGTTCCTGGAGCCTCTATTTTAAAACTGTCTAAAACAGCTTTAAAATAAAACGTGGCAAGAAGTGATGCTTACTCTGACTCTCTCAGCAAAAAACTGAATACCTTAAAGAAGGCCACACTTAAGTGTCTTGCCATGAGTG
>NW_010267528.1:0-13055 GCF_000690775.1 Eurypyga helias
GCGGCCGTGCCGAGCCGCTGCCGCGGGGAGAGGAGGGAGCAGCCGGAGCGGGCACCGCGAATTCAGCTGCAGGGGGGCCGGGATGTGCCGCTCCCTGCCGGGAGGTGGTCAGCCGCCGTGCCTTTGCTCCTACACGAAAAGCAGAAACGAAAGGGCTTTTCTTAAAATAGAAAATACCCCTAGATTTTGACATCTATTTCTGCTGGTTTTCATACTGCAGCGTCTTAAGAGAGTCGGTAAGTTAATTAGTACTTAATAACAATGCCTTTGTACCTAAATCACGTCGACGGAGGTACGGTACCCAGTAGATCAGATTCTTTCACAGTGAAAGAAAAAACAAAAACCCCACTTATTCCAGCTCCACCAAACATGTATTTATAGCAGATTAGAGCAAAACTTCCTTCAAGACGGAAATTGATGCACAGATAGGAGTAGCCTACCGGAGATGCAAGATGGGGTTAAACACAATTTGCAACAATCACAAGGAAATTGCATGTTGGTGATAGCAAGGAGACAGAAGTGCTCTAGAAATTGTACCATTTAAATATGATGCAGCCTATCCGAGACAAAAAGCGTATTTTGCAAATTAGTACAATTCATTCGGGTTTAGTTGCATCCAGTGCAGTGTCCCAGTGAGAGAAGAGGGGTAAAAATGATAGAAATAAAGTTCAGAGGAAACAGAGCCTTAAAAGGAAGGTAGTGAAACGATATGTAACTACCGGCGTACTCCATAGGAGCTCGCTGGGGGAAGGAGGTCTGATGACACTTAAGTGGGTGATAATTACTTGCATGGCAAATTGCTTTTATTTACTTCAAGGAAACAAAAAGCTTTAAAGCAACCCCTCAAAGAGAGTTGACTGAATAGTGTTTCATATCTGTTACCCTTTGCTCAGTAAATGTTTATTGTGTTGTGCATTTTGATCTGAATTGCCCGCTCTAAAAGTAGCCCTTCCCGATTTTTTCCTGGGCATTTCAGGGTGAAATGAACAGGATTTAGCTTTTTGGGTTTTGTTAGTCATGGCTAGTAGTTTTATATGCAACTTTTACACCCTGAATACCACAGTGATTGTACAAACTTTAATATTTTATGGGAAGCCACAATCTGAAAGTGAGAGGGACTCAAGAGTTTAAGGCCAGAGAGACTTTTGGTTATTTGATCTGACATCCCACACTTCACACTCTACAGGAACAATTGGGTGGAGTGCAATCTTCACCCCAGTAACCTGGGTCAGGATAAAACAGATATTCCAAAAAGACAGTCTTAAAGATATTAAGGAAAGCAGCAGCTTGTCTAATTCTTGCTTATGGTCTTGCTTTCATTGTTACACATCTACATCCTCACAGGCATACAACCACCTTCCAGCTCCACACAATGGTTGCTAGGCTTTTCATCACTGTGTAAAATAGAGAAAACCAGTTCTGCTCTACTCCAGAGCTCTGCCACAAGGTCATCTCTTCACCCCAGCTAGGCCCGTTACCCAGAAAACATTTCTGTAACAAGGCCAAGGCTTATCTTCCTCCTGTGAGCAACATACTTCTTTATTCTTCATGTAGTGACAGATTTCTCTTCCTGTACCTTAAGCAAGTCAGGCTTCCTCTCACCAAGACCTGCCGGGGTTTTCTTCATCTCTTTTATCTCCTGCAGTTGGTATGTTGACAGCTGCTTGTTACTTGTTAATCAAGTTAAGCCTGGCTTTGCTGAACAACTACGTAAGCTTCATACTTTCTGTCTGTCAGAGGATTCCAGGAAAGAAGGTGATGAGAACAGGAATAGCCTGAATAAATTACTCGCTGTCTTCACCAGGAATCATAGAATCACAGAACGGTTTGGGTTGGAAAGGACCTTAAATATCATCCAGTTCCAACCCCCCTGCCATGGACAGGGACACCTTCCACTAGACCAGGTTGCTCAAAGCCACATCCAGCCTGGCCTTGAAGATGGCCAGGAAAGCTTGGGAAAAGAGCACACCTGGGAAGCCAGGGGACGGATAACTTGTCCTCATACACCTTCAGCTCATCATGCCCATGGTACAATATTCGAGCAGCTTTAACTGGGAACCAGCTACAGCAGCTGCCAAGAAATACAAGCAACGAATGTTAGCGTGTAGGAGTTAGCTTTACAGACCTTACCAAGGAAAGTTTTCACTGTTGAACAAATCAAATTGATTATTGTTGAATAAATCAAACAGCATTTTGCATCTCCCCTACAGAATCACTTCAGGCATTGCCCTATTTCTATGGCTATTCACACCTGATCTTATTCACCTACACCCAACTTCCTAAACCAAGGCCCCAGCTATGCCCACCTTGCTGACTCTCCTATCACATACTGTGATCAATACCCGAGTTCAGCATAAACTCAGGGTGCACATTAATTCCTGCTCAATACATTCCCTTGTTTTGGCTTCCATATCTGAAGGCAAAAACATAAGCCGTGGGTCGGGATGCCTGCAGCCGCTGTGGAGCACAGCAGAACAGGCTAGTGGCCTTTGGGCATTCACTGATAAATTAACATTTCTAGCAGTAGCTTCTTGCAATGAACGCTTACCCCAGGGATCGGATGAGCAGCTGCAGAGAACCGCACAGGACTAGTAGCTGTCACTTTTTCTTCAAGCAGCTAAAAGACATTTTTGGTGCACATCGCAGTTGGGAAGCTGAAACTGTGGTCTGTAAGTATTTATTGGGTTTTTATAGTGGAAAAATAAAATCCCATTAAGACCTTAACCATACCAGCTCACGCTTTGCCTCTTCAGCTGAGAAGCAGGAAGAAAAATACTTGAATTTTTTACATATGAGCCAGGAACTTCTCTGCTTCTATCCATTGTACAAGCCAATGACTATTTGGGATGCTGTTGCACAGCTGCCTAAAGAGATAAAACCACCCCTTTCGGTAAAACCACAGTTTCTCTGCTCAAGCTAAAAACCTAACTAAAACCTATACACATACGCAATTTTGGCCAACACTGTATATCTGAAAGCAGTCTCAGTTGACAAGTAGGGGTCTTCAGACACGATGCTTGGACTGGTACGTGCTTTCAACGCACTTTTTGTGTGAATACTGGAAAGAAAAGAACGGATAATAAGTGTCCTTCAGAATTAAAAGCAGCACTGAGGCTCAGAAGCAACATTAGAGTGACCCATAATTCAAAAGAGTTACAGTGCATATCTACCCAACAGAGATTAGAAGTAGCAGGTCTATTTTAAACCATGAAAAGACAAACCCAGAGAATGTCTGGCTATTCCTAAGAAACTTACACCGTAGTACAAAAAGTTTTGTATCGCCAACACGAAAGGAAATATCTTTGCTACGGCTCAGTAATACCTGGAATGGCTGAAAACTTAGAGGGAAGACAGAGAATGGCTAAGAAAAGCCTTCCTGGTTTTATAGGGTCCTGCTGGAAACCAAGCATTTTTTACATCTGATGAATAGCCTGGGTCTGACCACAAAGAGGTGAGATTTTCAAAGCTAAGAAGAAATGCAAAAGCTGCTGCTGTATGGGACCTTTCTTACAGACAATAGGCATGTGGCATGCGCTCACTGCCACTGGGAACTTACACAGTGACACTAATGTCACAGGCTTCAGCTGACAGCTGCTCTTGCGGCCCAGCAAAGCAGCCCAGATCTTGTGTAACAGAGAAAAGAGCTTTGGTGGCTTTGTACTAAGATGCTTTTAGGAATGAGTGAAATAAAACTTTAATCCTTTAAGGAGACAAAATTGCAGACCAAGAGCCAAATTATGAAGTTCAACAGTTATGGGCCTGAGATAGAGATGACAGTTTCTTTGAAAAAATAATTAAAAAAAAAACCTCCTACAATTACAAACAAACAAAACCCCAGAACAACAGCACATAAATCAACAGGAATCAGTACTAAGAACTTCTTTAGAACAGCTGTCTGTGGTGAGTGGCATGAAATAAGCAAAGACAACTACTCAGGGGTTGATGGGTGGTATTTGGTGGGGCTGACCACATAGGTTATAGACCTGTTTTCCATATTTTTCCACCTCTGTGAGTAACAGAGAAACAAATGTATTACAAATCTTATTTAGATAAAAGAGAGCAAGTATTGAAATCCCTTGAACAGGAGTGTAATGTCAGAACTTTCATTATCAAGACAACTGCATGCATTAAAACAGTAGTTGGTGTCACATTCAAGGATGAACTTTGGTTTTCTGCACTTGTGCAGAACCATTACTGCAGCCCAACCAGAGAAATTAGTTTAATACTTGCTGGCTATGCTTTACATCTGCAAATTAGCAGATGAATTTACCAGATGTTTTGAGTGGAGTGGCCAGAAAAATTATGTAATGTGATGTGATCATTTTGGATGTTCACTACCTTCTTACAATGTCAGTTTGATTGTCAGTGGTGGGAATTCTTGAAATGACATTCTGCATCCCGTTTTCATGGGGAATTTCTTTAAACAGACAAACACAGGCAACAATTCACAGAGATGTTTTCTTTCAGTGAGGTCAGCAGAGAAAAAAATCAACTAAAATCAGAAGGAACTTCAATTGTCAAAGGTCATAAGTCTGTGGATGAGGAATCTGATCCTTTGGGGAGAGGGACTATGGGTCATAAGAGGAGGGAGACTTGCAGAAGTGGTAATGAAGTATATAGTTTCCATACTTTGTTTCACTAATCCATAGTGGCAAAAACCTATTGCTTCTTTCCAGACTTGCATCTCCACTTCTCCTGATATTTTACCAGTCTCATCTGTTTCGAATTCTTTAATCCAGGCTACTTTAGCTTCCCACATGAACTTTTTTCCTGCAAGCATCCATTAATCTCCTCTTGGCTCCTTCTCTACTCCCGTACATCACTTCTCCCATTTCTGACTGCAGTGCCTCTAAGTGTCAGTCACTCTGTTCACAGTTCTGCCTAGATGTACCAACACTTCTTCATTATTCAGTCCTTTCCTTCAAATGCCCTTCCCCCAGGATTGACTCAAGAAACCTCAACAAATATCCGTGACAGCCTGATATGTCCATAATTTGTTGCTATGCTTGTTCATTTTGTATATGATGTGGCTATGACCTCCTTCCAGTAATCCTTTCAAGCACACTTACTAGGTTAGCAGGGTTTTGCCATCTCCTTCCTCAGCCCTATGTTAATTACTTTACTCTTTCTTGTTACATACAGTTTGTTAGGCTACACCCTGAGTAGGAAGGAGGTAGACCTGGTTAGGCTGGTAGACTTTACCTGCTCTGTGGATAACAAACCCTCACCCTAAAACCTCCCTCAGGCAGCTGTCATTCCCTAAGGACTTGGGTCTATGAACAGTGTAAATCAGAGCACCCTCTACAAAACAGTGTTTTAAGCCATAATTGACACCTGAACAGCCGGAAGTCAGAACGGTATGCTCCATATTCATGGCAGAATGCCTTGCGTACTATAGGTGCTGAGGAGCAGGAACAGACTGATAGGAGAGGCTGAGCGAGCTCACTGCTGAGGTTACCAAACAGGGCTCCCAGGGATGCTGGCAGTGGTCCCTCCAGGCACAGTGCTCTGTTACATCCGTTCAGGCTCGGCTGGAATGCTGCAGCTGCCTCTCGGAGACAGTATTTAGTTATTTAACACTGAGAAAACAGCTTCAGCATGAGGGACCAGGAACCTAGGCACTGAGAGCCAAGTAGTTTCACGCATTCACCCAGAAGTGGAACAGGCAGGTTTAGGTTTTCTCTCAGAAGAAGAAAAATGAATAAACAGCAGAACCACAGCTTTCATTACCACCTGACTGGATAAAATGCAGCGGCAGCTTCCCCTCTCCCTGCATGTTGTGCTGGCTGCTGGCCTGTGTCGGCTGTGCTCTCTGGAAAGAGCAGGGAGGGAAAGCCTGCCAAGCACAGTAGGGACGATGCACTTTGGAACACGTTACATATATCATGAGCTAAGTGTCAACAACATGTGAACCCCCAATTTTTTAACCACCTCTCTGCTTATCAATGGATTACATAGTGTTTCAGGCTGCATGTACAGTACACCTTCCCTTCTTCTTGCTTCACTGGAAACAGGGAAAAATTATGCTGGATATTTCCGGTTTTCTTTTAATAACAAGTACAAATTTAGTATGTGCAGAATAATACTGCGATTGCTAGGGTTTATTTGGTGCCCAGTATGAATTCGAAACCTTCTTTTTTCGTCTTGTCAACCTTGGATTATTTTCATTAATCTCTTTAGTTTCCCTGACTAATTTTTTCACTTCAAGGCTTGCCCGATTATTATTGGTTTTTTAACAAAGCTATGTTTTCTCTTAGTTGTGCATCACAATTTATTATATATCTAATCATTCTTGACTGCTACGTTATAAAGTTTTCTTTCTAAATCTTTATTACATTTGATTTATAGCTGAAAGAGAAATGACTTCTAAAAAAAATTCCAACACAGAACCTAATGCTGCAGGGCACATTCCCCAGCTAGTGAAATTCCAAACTGGTCAACAAGTCCTGTATAATTCTAAGTAGTCACTTTTAAGACTGGAACCTACCCTCGACACTCTGTTCTAAGCTGGCTCCAATGCACTTGCAATAACCAGCTTCTAGGTATTACAGGAGCTTTTTGTTTTCTGGAAAAGTTTTGATTTATCACATGAATTGCTGAAAAACTGGAATTCATTGAACTAAGATATCTTTATGTTACAGTTAAAACTTCCTAAACAGAAAGATGCACAGAGTTTAGGATGCCTAGACTTGGATAATAATTTAACTTGGATGATTTGCTCTCCCAAATATACACCAGACACCCATGTGGTGGGTAGAATTAGTTATTTAGTGGCAACTATGTAACCAGTCCGATTAGTAGGGTTTTTTCTTGCATGGAGGTTAATTTTCTTGTTGGAGTGGGAGCACGGGGTTTATGGGCTGGGTAAGTCCAGAAAGCTTGAGCCCCTGGACAGACCTGTCCTCAAAGTAAGAGCGTTCAGCAGTAATCTTATGTTACTTGGGTACTGTAGTTTCTCTTCAGCGAAGGCTCAGTTCACTTAGAATGTCCCATAGGACTGGACTTATATTTTCTTTCAGCAATGAAAAACTTGTGTGGTTCTCACGCAGTCCTTGTGAGATTGCATAGTTATCAGAATTTCATATGCCTGGCACTGTGCGTGTCCACCGACAGTGGAGCTTCATTACATGCAGTGGATTTTAAGAATTGTAGTTTCTCTTCAGCGAAGGCTCAGTTCACTTAGAATGTCCCATAGGACTGGACTTATATTTTCTTTCAGCAATGAAAAACTTGTGTGGTTCTCACGCAGTCCTTGTGAGATTGCATAGTTATCAGAATTTCATATGCCTGGCACTGTGCGTGTCCACCGACAGTGGAGCTTCATTACATGCAGTGGATTTTAAGAATATTAAAGGGGGAAAGAAAAGGTGTCTCTTAGTTTTCAGTACTATGTTTAAATTAGGTTTGTATCCTTTTCCCCTAAGATTCATTTATAACTATCTATGCTATTTCAGTTTGAAAAGGGAAGGGATCAAATCAGCAGGGTAACAGTACAACAATGTGCTTATAGATAGTTTCTCTGCTATGTTGCCAAGGCAATGTCTTCCTTCTCAGTGAAAAATGTGTTTTCCCATTGTAGACATTCAATAAAAATCAAATCTCTTAGACTTTGCAGTGATGATCAGAATAAAACTGAAACACACCCAAAGACATGAAACAAAAGGCAACCTCAGCTCTTAATGAAGTCAATAGGAGAGCGTAGCTACTGATGAAGGGCAGGGTAATATCCCTTCCCCAGAGAAGGTGAGCACCTTCAGCTTCTTTGTACTATGAGTTTTGGTCATTTGGCTCTTTTGGATGCATTGCAAAATACAAAAAATTAATACTGCCATACTATCTTTAACAAAGAAGCCTGGACAAGGTAATGGTTGTGATACAGGTGGTCTATTTAGATACCCTTTGTGTTCCTCATGTATTGTCCAACTACATGGGCAGCTTCAGTGAAGTTATTGCAGGGTCATTCCTAGATTGTGATGCAAGTTGACTTGTCTGTATATGAACATCTAATAAAAACAATTTTATTTGCATGGATCAAGTGTGAAAAAGAGCAAGTGGCATCAAAGAGCAATTTAATCTCTCTCCGATTCTCTGCAACCAAATCTTCTCTTGATTTCTGAGTGGATGACTGAAAATCCATGTCTACACATAGTCTGGTCTATATTTTTGCATAGAGTGTAAATGCAAGAATACTGATTTAGCAAGAACTCGCTTAACACGACAGGTAATGATACGGTTACCTGGGAGCTTAACCTGAGCTCAGTTGGTGGCGCAGACAGTCCTGCTGGACCTTATGCATCCCAGCGAGAACAAGTCAAACATTTCAAGCCCAGTTATCATAACATTTTCATAGTTACTCTGAAGTTCATTGCAAAGCAGTGGCTGAAGAAGCTCTGTAGTTTGTCTACATCATGCCACCAAGGCAAAAAGTTAGATTAAATTAATAACTCATTGATCTGATTCACTTTTAGACTCTCAGAGGTCATGTCCTATGTGCCTTATATGTTGTTAGGAAAGCAGTAGTTTTATGTGGTAGAAAGAAAAAGGATTCATCCTGCCATAAAAAACCTGGTATAACATCTTGGGCTGAAATCTTGTGCTTTCCTTATGCTGGTATAAACTAGTAAGAAAATGAGAAAGTTGCCTATATACCTACCACTCAATCACGTTAATCACACTACTGTCCATGGAAAAAAAGTTTAACAAATTCAAGCAAGCTAAACTAAAGACAATATTTGTAATATCTTTGTAGAATTATAAAAAAGCATGGTTTATCTTAGAGAAACCAAGATAATTAGAGGCAGTTTCATTTTGTTCACATCTCTGACAATGTTGTTATGCTTTTTAAAAAGCCTGTACTTTGCAGTATGATTTTTAAGGCCTTGCTTTCTACAAGTGATCACAGATTGCTATTTATTGACATATTAAATTAGCATCAAAATTGATAAAATATTAGTAGCAAATCAGATGTGTGGATGAAGCTGCCTGTCCAAGGAAATGTGTGATGATAGACTATGGATTGCCTTCATTTTTACAGCTGGAGAAATGATTTTACAATTGGGTAATGTTATTTCTGAGGACTAAGAAAGAAGGGTAGACTCTTCATGGAAGAATATCTACCAAAGCTTCCAGTGTTGCTCACAGAAGCCAAGTCTTGCTTCTCTCAGTGGTGAGCAGAAGGGACCAGCTTAGATCTTCTGTTCTGCAAAACAAAACATCTTTGGTGCCTTGACAAAATACCTGCAAGCCAGGTATGTTGAGGATGAAGGTAATCTGACCATTCCACTTCACATGCTATCTCCTTCATGCATATGAACAACCACAGAGGCCATTGTGGTTATTTGGTGCTACAGGGATCATCCTGCAGTAGCACTATCCCCATGCTATAAAAGGCTTGGCATAACACCAGTTCAGCTAGTTGTATGCCACACAGATTCCTGATTAATAGGATCACCTCAGCCTATTCTTTCTCCCTCTACTCTGATTGACTATCTCAAAAATGTCCCCTCCCCCCCCAAAAAAAAAGAAAAAAGTGGTTGTCATGCTTTACTGATTAGTTCTGTGGCTTACTGGTGGCTGGGAAGTCTTCAGGCATTTGAAATAAATTTTTTATTATAATTTCCTTCAGTATTCAGAAACATTAAATTCTGTGATATGAAAACTACATCTTCAACTATACTGTGCTGAAGTCAATTCTAGGGTCTCATGATTTGTAATAAAGAACACAGTACAGCATGATATTATGGCCTCTTGGCTGGTCATATGCATACTTTTTTTTCCAAGATCTCAACCTGTTCCATAATTCAGATTCCGTGTTTAAAAATTTGGTTTTCCAGCATCACCAGTCCCTTTTCACTAATAGCTTTGCCCTTTACCTTGTTTAGGGTAGCTGAAAGTGTTTTTGTGACAGTAGGAAATTCCCAAGCTTCTCCCTTATATATCTGGAGACAAGTCAGCCCATTGTTAATCTCAGATTTCCAAAGTCAGATGTATTATTTCAGAGGAGAGCCAACACAAAGAATTTCAGAAAGTCTGCCGAACATTAGAAACACACCATTCAATACATGAAAGCGATGTTCATCTTCCTATCACGCACATAATCCTGAGTACCTACCACATTTCAATTACACTTTTACAGTCTATTTGATTTGTAATCAATCTAGAAAGTAAAACACTGAAACAGCTAGCAAGTTTTGATTAGCTACATGCATTTTCTAGTCAAATAAAAACGAGACATATGCATTTACTTTGAAGTTACGAACATCTTGGTCACATTTCTCTTCAGAAATACTTAGTATCTGTCTTGAATTTAATTAGTGAAAAGCTTTTGTAAAGTAGATTTGAGATCTTTGAAAGGTAACCTTTAAGAAAAGTTGTCAGATAGTGAAATGATTGCACATGCTGTGCTTTGAGGCCTGTTTTGTCAGTATTTGACTCCTGTTGCTCTAATGCTCAGAATCAGAAATGTACTGCATGCGTTGGTGGCAAAAGCTAGTTGAGAAGCTTCACTTGACTGTGAAGTTTGGCTACATAATATAAATAAGATGCCAAGAAATACTTAATAAACTCGTTAAGCAAAGGTTAACACCCTCCACATTAAATTGCAGGTTTCTTCCTATGTCATGTTCCTCTGGTTCTCCTGAAATGCCCACCTGACAGCTTGTGCACAGCGAAAGGATGAGAGGAGCAGTTAGAGAACACAAGCTGTTTGTTAAATACAAGAAACACTTAAAACTGACTTTGAAAAATTACCTAGTGGTTTATGGCATGAAAGCCTAATTTGCAACATCTTTGACTTCATCTTGAAAAATGCTGAGAATTTCCATTTCTAGTTGAAATCTGTGGGAGCAGCTTGCACATTTGTTATGTATTTAGTTTGGACCAAATTTCACCAGATTCCAGCTGTGCCACAATGTTTTTTCCATTATCTTTAAAAGAAGTAAGATCAGTTAACATCACACACTGGGAATATTATGCTGTGCTGCACTAACAATATAATCTATATTAAGAATAGGCATTGCTATCAAAAGTGAAGTAATAATATAAGTTGCTTAATAAATACACAGTCATGAACATTCTTGTTTGAAAGGAAAAACAAGTGTTGCCTCTTTGTCCTCCTTTCAACAGCACAAGGACACATGCGATTGTACAGTACTACATATGCCAAGTGAATAAGAACTCTTTTGTGGGACATCTTTTTAAGAAAATTTCTGATTTTATATTACTTCTTGCTGACTTAGTAGGCTTAAATAGTAGCAAGCCTATTGCTTTGGGGTAGAGGAAATGAAACCATCTTACTCTGTTGTTTCCGTAATACCTGTGCCTGGATATAATGCATTCAGCCTGTAGCTTTCTGAAATCATCTTCCTGATCAGCACTGCCCACTTAAGTTATGCACATACAGGCCAGTTAGTTTAAAGAATCCTTCCTTTAACAAGATTTCTTATATTTCCTACAGTGAAACTCTAAACAGTGCCTTGGTTTCCCACCTAGCTGGCACTTCAGAGCTGAGTAGACTCCTTGCCTTTAGGGTGGAACAGCAGTCTTGGCTCTCTCTAAGTCTGTCTCCATAAAGTGCAGTCTTGTTCCTTAATCTTCCTCAGGCTCAGTCATTCTCCCTCATCAGACCATGTCTAGTCCCTAATTGTTGATCCAGGGCTTCTTTTTATACCTTCCAAAAATCCCCCAAATCAGGAACTCTTAAAAAATTGTTACCAGTACTACATCCTACATATCATTCTAGGCCTTTTCTTTCATTGCCTTATGCATCCTACGAGGACGAGATCTCATGGTTCCTCACACACTTTTTCTGTAGTCTCTTCCAACCAAGGTCCTGTCCTTTCTAGAAGGTTTCCTTAGTAAAGTAGTCATTCTACCGGCATAGCAAAGGTCCAGCTGCAATTGTCCTAAGGTAATGTCAAATCCAGGGATAGGTGGGAAAAAGGCAGGATGCCTATTAGCTGTATGCAAAAGCCTAGTTTATATTGCAATGTCAGTAAATCACTGAAATGTAGTTAACCATCAAAAAAACCCCTCTCCAAACCCAACCCAATCATCTGTCATTCAGCTCCTGATTGCCAACTCCTTGATCTGGTGTTCAACTCGTCTGAGTATACCTCGCCATAACTATTGAATGTGGACAAGTTTGTCAGAATTGTGAATAAAAACTTGTTATTTTTCCTTTAAGAATTCAATCAGTAAATAAAGAAAGGAAGGAAGGAACATTTGTAAGTATATCATATATATTCAGTTTACATTTATTCTTCAGTAAAACTTGTCTGTTCTTTCACAATGTGTTTAAAACATGATTTTGGTCATTGCTACTGCATTCAGAGGTTTCTAGGTTTGTTTGCTTTTTTAATGTGGAGCAGAATAAGGGCACCCAGGGCTCTGTGATTATGGAAGGAAAAGGCTTTTTTATTGTGTGGTGTACCATAGTATGGGTTGTCTTATCTCTGCTCCTCTTTTTCATTAGCACATAGCTGAAGCCCTGACCTTTTTGCAGCTGTATCACTGATAAAAATGAAATGTAAATCAGGAGTACCACACAGACATTATGAAATGAGAAGTCTGAATATAAAACACTTAAATTCCCACTCCTTTTACTGCTCTGATCTGTAAAACTGTCAACCCTATCCTATCCCTGCTAGACTGCACAGAAACCCAGGTCTGATAATGATGGGAAGTATTCATTATTTTCAGTTCCCAGTGAAGTCAATAGCAGCCAAAGGAGACTGAAACAAGTCTGTGAATACCTTACAAGATCAGACCCTGATATTGCCAGTGATTATATTCTGCACATGGGTTCCAAATCCATAACAAAATCAGAAAGACATTTGTTTGAGGTATTTTTAGAGTGTCTGTTTGACTAACCATCTGGTTTCTGATTGAAGTGTACGCATGGTCCAGACTGAATAAAATGCAGTTCTATGGATTAAAGTAGTAACTTTGACACTGTTGGATCTAAAGATTTTACTGCTAGTGACTTTGGTGACCTGTTTACATGTAAAGGTAAATTTTAAAACTGTAAAATCTGAAAGGTAGCATAAGGAAAGAGT
>NW_010267528.1:13086-17036 GCF_000690775.1 Eurypyga helias
TTCAAAAAGGCTTTGAAGTTCAGGGATGCTGTTTGAATGCTGCATGCCTTTCGAAACTGCTGCCTGCTTAGGGTCTGGATCCCTTAGTTTCTGAGTAACTTCTGGGTTTATGTGTGAGTCTAAAGGTAAGAATATGCTAAAGTATTTTGCCATGCTTTCACTTGTCTCATATTTCTATTTCAAAATGAGATTCATACCTTTTTTTGTTGTTCATGGTGTTCACTACAAATATTAGCAAAACCTTAGAACTGTAGCCAACTATAGCTTGGAGTTAATTGAACTGAGAAACCTCACTGTGTTCGTTCAGTTCACTTCCTTCATCAAGATTATCTTTTTCATGGATCAGTATGTTTAGTATGTTCAAAATTCTGAGATTAGGAATCATTATGAAAAGATGAAAAGCACTAGGCTATAATAGGATCGGTTCAAAAAATATATGTATCAGTCACTTATTATTTATTGAAATCACTCCTTAGGAATAATTATTGAACCACAAGTTTTTCAAACCTGGTTATGCTTTTTCACGGTTGTAGGAAATTGAAGTTTCTGATATTGTTTCACAAGATTAATTTTCTTTAGTGATAACCTGTGGAATTCTTTAAATTACCTCTTCTTAGTTGATACAGCACCATCTGCCACATCTGCAAAGATGACAATTATCTTTAGAAGCAGCTGTGGTTTTTTGATTAAGTCTTGAGTCATCAAGGTCAGTATTTTTGAATTAGTCAATGTAGAAAAATAGAAGCAATTGGTTTGCATTTTGGTCAATAATAAAGGGTGTATTGTTACAAAAGTTAGTGCCATAAACCACTTAGCTGTTTACTACAGTCTTCTAATTTCCAAGAAAGTTGTTTGTATTCTTCATGAGAGCATTTAGCTTTGTAAGTCATAATTCAATAAGATAGCACCTGGTGACAAATAAGTCACTGTGGAGACTCTTCTGTTAATGGAAATCTTAAAGTGAAAATGGTGTACTTCTTAACACTGGATCATAGGTCCAGGTTCCCAGCTTCAGTTTCAAAAGCTGAATTGTAAGTTAGGATTTCTCACACCCAAGGAAAAATCCCCAAATGAGCCATCCTTTAAAAGAGGTTCCTTGTTATGCCTGTGGCCTTCTGCGATAGCTCTAAATCAGATGAGCACAACTAAGTCAGATGAGTATTCTCCATCACATAATCAACAAAGGGAGCCAAGCAAAGGTGAGAATTAGGACCTGAAACCTTCAAGGGCTTGCTTTATCTTGTGGCAAAAAGCCTCCAGTCTGTGTCAGACGCCTTGAAAGCCTAGTGCTTTGTGCAAACTCTTCATGTGAAGTAATGAGTACAGTCCGTGAATGCAGAGCTATCATTTGATGATGAGATGGCTCCAGCTCTGCAGCGGTTTCAGCTTCCCGCTGTTGAGGAACTAATGAGAGCAGGCAGTGTCTCAACAACACAAGAGTTTTTCAGTTGGAGTTAATGAAATGTAGGTTTATCTTACTGGCTTTGCTACAGAGCGAAGGTGGCAGAGCTGTATGGCCTGAGGAGGGTCTCTTAAGAAATCACGTGTGTTGAAAATTCAAGCTTAGAAAACTAGGTGCCCTTAGGATAAAGAATGAGAAGAAGAAACTATGATCTGAGAGATGAGGTAATTGAAAAAGGGATGTTGAAATGCCAAACCTGTGTTCCATATGGAACGACCGACCCATGAATCTGGGGGTGTCTAGACAGAACTGCACCTCCTTGATTCATGGGGCACTCAGGTTTGTGGCACTGGATGCCCAACCTGAAGAAGCTCAGCTGGCTGATCGGTTTTCCGTCAGTTAGTATGTACTGCTACATATCTACGTTGCATGATACCCAGAGCTGTTCACGTACCTGACCGTCAGTGGTGGCCAAGGTGTAGGGGTATGTGTTTCTCTGTACTTCTTTTAGAAATTGTGCACCCATAAACTCAGTGAGTAAAAGGCTTCAGAGTCTGAAACTGTTTCTGAATGTAGCTCTCATAATTTAGGGTTCCTTTGTCAATGATTGTGGACCCTGGCTGCATGAATCTGTTCACAAACAGCAGGAGCCTGGGGTTCCTACCACTAGCAGAAAGCTGAAGTTGAACTGCAATGCAGCATGGCAACAAGGGTTCTGCTCTACAGTTACAGCACAGGGAACATGAACCCTAACACAGAACAGCAGCTCTGAAAATGTTACAGATACTTGTAAACTTGCTGTCCCTTGTGTTGTGAAACACGGTTGCTGATTTTAGCTGTGCTCTGAGCAATCAGCTGGACATGAAATACATTTCTGAGGACTGGGATAGCCGACGAGAATTTAGGTTTACCAGATTTCAGTAACACTAAAGGCAATTGTTGCTTGCCTGAACATAATCTGAGATGGAACCTTTTCCCATTCAAAACATTTAATGACATTCCATGTTTATTTCACTCATCACATACTTGTAACAAACTTTTCTATTTTTACCAATGAAAAGTGATTTTGTTTTGGAAAGGACACAGATTTTAAAGGATTAAGAAGATTTTACAGATCTCTTTTGCTTCCCACATGACTAGGAAGACAGCTTTACTTCTGTACAGAACAGGTAACGTGCTACCTCTTAGTGAAGTATCATCCAGAGAGAGCACAAATTTGTTAATATTCCAGAACATGACTCCTCAACTATGTTTCCCAGCTATGCTTTAGTACAGTAGTCTATTTGTACTGTTTAATTAAGGTCCAAATAGGCCTTCAGTTAGTGGTGACACAATCACCTTTGTTGTTTTCATTCAGCACTAGAAGTTCAGTTCCCTGCACACAGTGTAACTGAGAGCAAACAGTCATTATCAGCATATCAACTCCCTGCAGGGCAAAGCGGTGGCAAAGCCACTCAGTCTTCCTCTCAGTGAAGAGCAAGAGAAAGCAATGGGCCTAGTACTCCAACCTGTAGGTCAGACTTGATCTGTAATCTACTATTAGGTTGCAGAAGTGATGCATCTTATATAAAGAGGCAGTGCACAGCTTCTGCTCAGAGTACTGAGTTGTACCTGGTACAGAGGCTGCATCTAAATGTGGACTTACCAAGGAGGGTACTTACACACCATTTGACCCTCTGAATATGAGGTTCTTCTTTTTAAAGAAGATATAAAACCAGAGTGACTTCATGTGTTTAATGACTCTCATTCTGTTAAAGAGCTCAGTAAAATACTATTTTGCTTTGTCAAATGCTAGAGAAATTACTGCACAGAAATGTTACTGTTTATCTATATAATCTGAGCAATGAAGCAGAATTTTGTAAACACAGAAAAGTCTCCTTTCTAGATACAAATGATGCTGGTGTCTTAGAGAGTATTATGTGGTATCTCACTTTCCAAGTGAATTCAGTTTATCTGCTGATCTCACCTCTGCAGCTGTATCCAGTCTTCCCATGCAATTCATGAAGCTTCCCCCACTTAGCAATTAGTAAATGCTGTTAGTTTTATATTTTTCCTTCACTATTCTAATTCCAGCACATAGAGATTTTTTTTTAATAATTATGGAATAGCACCACACATACGAGCAAAATTCTTTTTGACAAAAAGTTACTTATCAAAAGGGGAGGATATATTCATAACTGGTCCTAAGCAGTATCAACTGAAATACATATACCTACACGAATCTTTGAGAGAAAGGTAGCCTTATAGATGCTTGGCTGTGGATTTGGAAAAAAGTAAAAGTAGCCTCCTCTTATCATATTGTCTTAAGGTGCAGTGAAGGTGACTTGTGAAAATGCAGTTTAGATTTTAATTGGGCATACCAGGAAATTGCACATGGTCCATTCCCTGTTGGAACTGATGAAAGACTATTAGGTAAGTCATGGTCACCTGGTTACTTGCTATGGTCTATCACAACGTGTTCCACATCTTCTCACAGACGTCTTGCAATAAATTAAAAGCACTCTACAGACCCAGTCTGGGAATCGGAACCATGTAGGATACTCTTTCC
>NW_010267528.1:17067-31229 GCF_000690775.1 Eurypyga helias
ATTGCCCTTTAGCACTGTGCTGTCTTTAATTGCAACCACATCACATCCAGAGAGAGAAGCTTCACTCAGCTTGTGGCAACTTCATTATTGCATGGAGGGAGATCTTACCAGACTGCCCTGAAGTATTCCAAAAGGAAAGCATGAGGAGTGGTACCAGCTCTGCATGGAAATAACTTGGCTGTGGGAGCTTGTTTTTATGGTTTTGTATTTCACGTTTGCACAGTCCCGAAGTGAATACAGCTCTGTTGTGTACAGCTGACTCACAAGGCAGAGTATGCGTGGGGCTTACCTTTGCCTTAAACCTACAGTGTATTAAGCTATTCCATCTAAATTTTGGAATTCAACCACTCCTGTTGTGTTGTTTACATTCTCATCACTGCCCCTTTACTTCTACCCAGGCAGGTAAAATTACAGCAAACATTTTTTTTGTCTATCAAGCTGAATTAATGCAGCAAGTATTTCATTTGCTGCCCCAAGCTGCCTGCTTGTGAACACAAGCTACTTCCACTTCTTACAGTGTCATTCAAGACAGGCGGATATGATTATAGGCAGCTATATGCTGTCCTCTAGTTTTCCGAAGACATTGGTCTGCTATTTTATAGCCAAAGTATGTAGCTCAGGAGAATCTTCCAAAAAGGGAAAACTAAGGAAATAAATAGGTAAGTAACATCAGCATGGGGTGTATAGACAGCCTCTTGTAACCTAAGTTACACCTCTTTGCTGAACTGTATTTTGGTATCATTTGAGTTAGCTGTGTAGCCGAGTCACTGGAAAAGTTTTTGGGAGTTTGTTTCTGTTTTGTTCTTCAGCAACTCCGAACCTCCACTGATGCATGAAGTCTCAGAGCACCCAGGCGGCAGCAGCACAGACAGTTCGGCAAGCAGTTTGGGGAGCTCTGTCACAGCATGTAAGAAGGTAACTTCTAAGTTTATGTTATATTCAAAGGCAGATATATCCCAGGTTATAGCTTTGCTTTTTAGCTTTTGCTTTTATTGGGGAAATCAAAATTTAACCGATACCTAATCTAATACCTAAAGAAAAGGACTGATACAAAAAAATTAATTCCAGGTGCTGTTATGATATCTTACAGTTTTGTCTGCCTGGTCTACACTTGTCTGATCCCAAAAGATATTATACATGTATGGGAGAGAAATTCCCCCTGAACATTTCTTTTTTTCCTGATTTACCTGCTAATGTGAAATTAAAGCAGTGCACCTTCAGGACTCCAAAAGATTACAAGTTTCTGGGACCCAGCCTGAGGTTCCAGAGCTTTGCTTCTCTCGGCTCAATACAATGAAGGGTTCTTCAGGAAACAGCTTTTCTGCCTTCTCTAGTATCTGACTGGAAGGGTTTCAGCAATCCAGGAGGTACTATAGATTTGGCTGATGCTGGTTTTGTTGCCTCGAAATGGGTTTATATGTATTTATTTAATTTGGGGGGAGGTGGGAGGCGGGGTGGGGAGCAGTGCCTCTGTGTGTGTGTATGTCATTAGGAGGAGTCAGATATGACTGACATTATCTCACGCGTGTAGGTCATTTCAGTACAACTGAGAATACACAGGGGAACATCAGGGATGCTTCCTCTTACTCCTCCTCCCCAGGGCCAGATTATGGCAGTACAGTCCGAGGGGAGGGGCACTACCAAAGACCTATTGAGTAGGGTAGGCCATCTTTCATCTCTCACTTTGCAGTAACCCTGAGAGCTCTACTGTGTCCCACAGGCATAATTCTAGAGCAGATAAGAAAGCATTTGTTCTAACACAGAAATTTCATAAAACTTGACAGTTCATTCAGTTTTACCATAATTCTTTTTTTTTAATTTTCCCTCCACTAGTAGTAAAAGTGCTTTCCTTTTGTGTTTTCTTTGTTTGGGTTCTTTTCAAAACAACAATATACATTTATATATGTAAGCAGAGAGAGAAAGATAAAACCCATAGAAGGTAAAGATTTATCTTCCTCATCCTGCAAACCACACTGTGAGTGTGGGGGGTGAGTATTGTCTGTCTGTAGAAATTTTGGTAAATGCAAAATAATTGATGTGAAAAATAACAGACTTATGTGTATGCTGGGACGGGGCTTCTCCAGCTTGTCCCACCATGGCTAAAAGACAAAATGCCAATCTTTTATTTGACCAAAGGTTTTGTTTATTTGCAAAAGAATAACTGATACTTTAAAAAAATTGGTGACTGTAACTGGCATCTTTATGTAAACAGAAAATCCATTGTGTGGGAGAACATCTTAAATTTTCATTTAATCTCAGAGTTGTCTATTTTACGTAAGACTAAAGGACAGTGGCACAGCACTGAGATGTGCCACCACCGAGTTTAAAAGTGCTCCCAGCTTGGTCACCTTCAGAAGCACCACTCTCTTTTAAAGGCTAGCCTTTACCACATGGTTTAGAGATGCTTCACCTGTCTGATCCCTTACATTTGAGCTTTTAATTGTAAGACAAGATGATTTTATGATTGTCAGCAGAGTAGAAGAAGTGATTCACTTCTGCCAGCACTTTTGACAAACAGCAGGATATTTTGGGCTTCTTTACAGCATTGTCACAGAATGTGTTACAATTCTTTTTTATGCGGAAAAGAATAAAGAATTACCAAAAATAGGCCATTACCTTCTCTTTTTAGCTGCTGTTAGATGCAGTGATTTTGTTAGATGTGCAGTTGGTGATGGAGTGAAACACTGCGGGTTCCTGCGGCAAGGGAACAGTTGGCTTGCAGGTTTCAGTAAGTGTATTTGGCATGAATGGCTCCTGTCAGGAACATTCTTTTTTGTGCGGAAAAGAATAAAGAATTACCAAAAATAGGCCATTACCTTCTCTTTTTAGCTGCTGTTAGATGCAGTGATTTTGTTAGATGTGCAGTTGGTGATGGAGTGAAACACTGCGGGTTCCTGCGGCAAGGGAACAGTTGGCTTGCAGGTTTCAGTAAGTGTATTTGGCATGAATGGCTCCTGTCAGGAACCATGTGAGTGTGGCCTGTTACTACACAGACCCATCTGAACAAATGCAGAAGATGTGCCCCTTGGTATCTCATCTTATTCTGTATGTCCCACTTTCATATCTTTTTTGATGAGTAGTAATTAACCAAAGCAATTAAGCTGATCAACCACGAAGACGCAGATGTTTCATTTGCAGAGTAGAGCCTTTTTAATGTTGTCTCTGTTATAGATATTTACTGTATTTTAATGTCTTATGATCTAAATCAGGGAGCAGGAAGCTGTTACACTAAACTCGTATGCAATATTTTCCTCTGTGAAAGAGTGACTTTTCTAATCCGCACTCTGCTAGAGGCTGATTTAGTTCATTGATTCACAACACACTGAGTAATGCTGACGGCTGGGTCTCTAGATGAGAGTGGAAAACTTTTTTTTAGAACCATGAATTACTGCTGATTTCTGATTTAGTGCATGATGCAAATTCATCCTGAATTATTTTCCGAGTGTGATGATCCTGCTCTGAACCAGATATACAGCAGCATAGTGTGTGCAGCTGTTACACCTAAGTATGGTCAGGGAATCAAGTTCTGCTTCCAGTTGTACCGTTGCAAATCAGAAGCAACCTTGCTGAATTCAGCAAAACTGCTAACAATGTATGTCAGTGGGATTGGTCCAGAACTTGTCTCAATTAGGTAAGAGTGAAGAGAAGTACGAGGCAGGAGGAAATTTTGGCAAAGGATACTGTTTGCTTTAAAAATGCAGGCGATATAAAAGAAGGATGCTCACTGTCAGCTGGAGTAGTACAGGTTTAGGTTGCTTACCCTTTGGTACAGACCAGCTCAGTGTATTTTGAAATATGCTTAAATGCAAAAATGGCAGTCAGAATGTACTGGTAGAGTTACGTCTCTGAGGAGTAGCAGCTGTCACATTGCATTCGATTAATTCATTAACCCTGTTAGTTTAGGCCAGCTCCTTCAGGCTTATACACTTTCGAGCACTGCAGTCATACATTACTATAAGGACTTCAGTATATTCCTTTGAAAGCATGAATATCCCAGCACGTTTTAATACATATGCAAACTCCCCCTGTATATAAACACATGCACCTACTTAACTGGCAGAATTGCCTTAAAATAGAGTGATGCTGTAAGAAGTATTGCATTCACCCTTATTGTATGTTTGTCTTTCACCGTGATAATACTGCTGTCTGTTACCAAAGAAATATGCCCAAAAGTTCACATGGCTTCTATATATACATTTTGGCATAGCAGGCGTGTGTAACCCTACTATAATCAGCATTGTGGGATGGCCCAAATTATCCTTCCTCTGAAGAAGTATTGAGGGGAAGGTTCTGAGCAACAACAGGTCTGTAATGGTCCTAATGCAGAAACTGGCATTTTGAAGAGTTTAAACTCATCCAAAGTTTACCCCTTATTCCTGCCACCACTTGCTCAAATGTCACCTTCTCTACTGAGCTCCATTCAGATGTGTGTAAAACCAGACCTTACGCAAGGAGGCCACTCCCATAGGTTCCTGCATGCGTCCCTTTCCCACAGCACTGTCTTTTCTGAGTAATTTCTGGAGGCTTCCCAGATGACTTTGGGCCAACTCACATTCCTTAGATTGCTGACCTCCTGCAGCTTCTGCTGCATGGACTCAAGTATATCTGGTTTTGTTTTTCTCACCGGTCTTCTTCAGATCCAAAGTGCTGCAGGTTATTCTCTCCAACCTCCAATAGTAAAAAAAGTTATGCCTATTGCACCCTTGTTCACATTTCTGGCTGCATTCTGAAGTGCCCGTGCGTAACTACTTCCGCACACGAGAGCAGAATCTGGCCCAGGGAAAACATCATTCTACTATTGTTTGACTCCTTGAGGTTACTTAAAAATCACATGCTGTCCAAAACTTCCATGTCATAATATCTACCCTTGGCTTCAAAGTTTATTATGAAAAGCTTCATGCAAAAATTAAATGTACTATAAAGCCTTGCAACTTATAAACCAAGCTGGAGAGACCCAAGCATGGCAACTGTGGCCTGACCTGACTGAAACATTTGTTCAGGGAGTTACTTCTTCCATTGGTGCTTTACCAGCATTTGATTCCTGATAAAAACATCCTCTGAAAGAAAGGTAGAGCTACCGAGAGTCATTTAACATCCCACAGGAGGAAAACTAGGTCAATTTTGGACTGCCCAACTCATTTCATGTGTTTATCATCTACAATATCCATCTGCTATGATCCAGCAGTTCTGAAATGTTGGGTGTGCACACCCAGTCCTTATGAGACAGAGAGTAGTACCAAGGATTCCTGAAGCTTGGTTCTGCATGGTTATTTCTGTTATTCTGGTTTCTGAGAAACTGAGATTTCGGAAAGAAAGATCTAAAGTGATGAAGGCTGAAGGCAAATTCACTGTGATTTTTAAGGAAATTAAACAAGACTGCCTGTTAGAGCAAAAGCTATTTGAGCTAGAGAGAAATGTTTCCTATGTATGCAAACTTATGTCCAACAGCCAATCAGAACTTCAGCCCTTGAGGATTAGAAAACCTAGAATCAGATGAAATCTGAAATCGTATAAATATGTGTTTGCATGTATGTATATGTTCAATTCTTTGTTTTCATAAAAGCCTCAGATGATGGTAATTTTTGGAAAAGAGGAAAAAATTGCTGGATTCTAGTTTTCACCAACCAGTTTATAATGGTTCAGTATTGCCACATTTGAAAACATTTCTTGAGAAAAAAAAAAAAAAGGGTGGTTTAAAACACTAACAGGAAATTGTTTCTTCAGGATATGAAATATATTATTTTCCCCATCTAGTCTCAGAGTTAGTTACGGTGTTGGGAATCTCTTTGCACTGATGCAGGAGGACATAAAATTTATTGAGTGCAGAGTTATTCAACTGGTAAACAAGATTAGCTCACAGCCCCCAGGAAGAACCTGGTGTTGATGTGAAGCATCCATGAGCCTTTGTCAGTCTCAGGACAAAGTCTTTGGGCACAGTGCTCTTCTGAGTATTTTGTGAACCCTATATTTATATTCAGGAGCTCTTTGGAAGAAATCCCATAGCAGGGCTGGGGGACTGAGAAACAACCACCACGAAGGTGCAAAGCCTTTCTGGAAGGCACCGAAGAAGGGGACTGAAGCAGGCCAAACTTATGGACTGTGGTGTTCCCCATTACCTCCTCATCCATCTTCTGCTGACTTTTATTCAGAAATCAATATAGAACAATACAGGGAGTGCAGAATTAACTGTCTAACTGGCTTTTTGCCAGACAGATGAAAGTTAGAGTGGGTGTTAGTCTATGGATGGTAATAAGCTTACTTTTGGATTGCCTCTGAGTATTTGAAAATTGTGTCAGCTGACTAGATCAGCTTTTCACATTCATTCATCTTCCCTGAGAAATTAAGAGGCCTTACAAGTTTTTCTCACTTCTCTTCCTAAGGAAGAGATCTAGGTTTATGGATCAAATGTTCCTGAATTAGGACAAATGGGTGTCATTGCAAAACATGAGGTAAAGTACAGTACTGTGGATAATTTTTTGTCCAGGTAGAGCAACAAATTTATGTTTTAAAATATCATTACTAAGATAAAAAGCTAAATAGCTTATTTCCAGCCTATTTCCACGTAATGCAAGAATTGTGAAAAGTACAATTAAATTATATATCCATTCCACAAACATACTATTTAACATCACTGCCTGGGGAAGACAACAAGCTCTATAACATGTTCTATAGGCAGCGTCATTGTTGCAACTGTTCGTTTCCTGCTGTTACCTAGTTGTTTTAAAAATAGTAAGGGTCCCTCTTTTTTATGGAGGAATATTGGTACAGGGGCAGCAAGTAAGGAATTCAGTTCAGTCTAAGCAACAGACTTGAAAAACTGTCTTTGCCTCTTCATAGTCTACAGATATCCATAGCCCCATTTTGGTTTTGCTTGAGCAAAGCTTGTGACATAAACCATAGGACAGGGTCGACACAGAGGGATTAAACACAAAGTTTTGTTCGCTGGGTACTGACTGAGCTCAGTACTCATTACAGCAGGTATTAAGTACTTTAGCTTCTCAGAAAGCAGAAAAATTTGTTTCAGAAGAAAGAGTTTGTAGCCTAGCCAGTCCCAGAAATGAGGCTGCTGAAGAGTGAATAGTACTGATCCATTGTGGGGAGGGATACAGTAAATCATAAAGGCTGCAAGTTTGTGCACTCCGGTATAATTAAATAATTCATTTTCCCAACATCTGTGTTTATCACTTTAACACAGAACAAAACTCCTAGCAATATTTTCCAATAAAAATGTTGGCTTTAGGAATCTCCTGTGAGTATCTACAAGGACTTTGAGATCTGAAAGAGAGGCTAATACTTTAGGGGATATATAAATCACTTGATTTAAGGTGCATTAACAGGACAGGTCCAAAAGGAACAGGGGTCCCAGTCTTTCTCCCCAAAATTTGGTAGGAAAGATTTCCTTTGAGTTACAATAATAGAATTCAGGTCCCCAAAGCACAATAGGATGGAGTAAATTTTTTTAAATTATTTTAACTATTTTTAACTGTTTTAACAGATTCTCTGCAGTAACAGTCTGCTAGAATCAACAGACTACTGGCTGCAGAATCAGAGGACACCATGCCAAATTGGCTTTCTGGAAGACAAGTCAGAAAGCAACTGTGCCTCAGTAAGTACTCACTGTAATCTCCTCTGGGAAAAACTCCATTGAGAGTTATTTGGGTAGGGGGGGTGGCTGACCACAGTACATGTTAAATTTTAAAAAGACAGTGACTGACACTGAAATTATAGCAAACTATCTATAGTTTCTGTAATTTCCAGCTTTCTACTAAAAGGAAACATGCAAAGCAAAAATGCATACAGATTTCTATACAGAGCACATTAATAAAGATTACCGCAGAAGTTACCCCACATTTGGCCTTCAGACTTTGTGGCCCTCCATATTTTTTTATGTTCATCATCTGTAACAGACCATAGAGAAAAATAAGCCAAAGAGAAAATTATTCCAAACCGTAACTTGTTAAGTGGCAGGTTGGAAAGAGCAGATGTTTAGAAGGCTGCTCAATGTTTTTGAAGGCATAGAGATACAATTAAACAGAAAACTCTTTCCATATTAGATGAGAAGAAGCTGCTAAAGAACTCAAACAGAATTATTTTGCATTTGAAATTGAATTTAAATCTCACTTTTGTGGGCTATAATGCAATTAAGAACAGCCTTTGGTTAAGAGTGTACATGAAGAAATAGAAGTCGTTATGTTGCTTTACACACTATCTACATGAAACTGGATGGAGGTACATTGCAGTTTTTTATTTGATGAAGGACTCAGGACAGCAGAGCCTTCCTTGGAATCCCATTTGACTGCTACTCCCAGGCCCCAGTCAGTGAACAAGGGCTTCAGAAAAGAGCAGTTTTCTCTCAGGCAAGAGGTTTCCAGCATTGCTTGTGCTGCACACAACCGAAAGACCAGCTGAGGGCTCTCATGGAATCTGCTGGGATTCCCTCAAAGAAATGGACATTTCAGCTCCAGCTGATGAGCCCAGACACCTGCTGTCAAGAAACTGAATCTCCATCCCATCAGGCGATGACTGGAGGCTTTGTGTCTTGCCTGGGGGTGATGCCGCCTGCTTGAGAACAGCCGGAGCCATACAGCAGCATAATTGCAGCAGTTAAAAGTTAGGTCAAAGGTTATAAGGCCTCAGTTCACTGTCATGCTGTCCACTGGACTATCAGTTTCCACAAGACAGAGTGAGAAAGACAGTCAACCTAATCAGAGTCTGCTAGTATACCATACAAGGTACAAAGTGAGAAACTAAACAGACTCCTGTGTTTATTTTAGATGATGCTGGGTGAAACGAGGAAGGGGATATTAAGGAGTAATGTTTAGTGGTACTAATTTCCTAGACTACTAAAACTAGACAGGCAGCAGTTTCCTGTTCTTTGAGCATTCTGCATGCATTCTCCCGAGCCAAAGCATCACAGTGTTCGGAAATACATTGTTCAATTGCAGCTGAAATGCGGTCACTTGAAGAGTACCCTGAATACATCCTTAACCTGAAGGAGGTCATCAGGCAAGTAATCAGGGGTATCCTTGTTGTTTGATATAGGAAAGGATTGCTTTTCATGCAAAACATTGACCACGGTCACTTGGTTTTACTATTTAGTATTTAATATTCTAAAAAAGGATTAATTTCTCAGAAGAAATGATTATTCCAAGCAAGAATATAAAATTAATTATGACTTGCTTTTTGATACGTGAGCTTTGACTTTATTCTTCATGATTCTTTTATAGGAAATTATATCTCTGATAGGATGGAGCTACTGAGAAAAGGTAGTTTTTTAAAGCAAGACTATATCCAGATTTGATTTAAAAATGCCCAGTATAGCTTCTTGATACACACTTTTCCTCTTGAAATCATAGATCAGGTTTTGTCTAGCGCTGGTCGGTCAACTTGTAGGGTAAATAAGCATCACTTTTACCATTCTGCAGATGTGAGAGAAGAGGCAGAAGTACTGAAATGATTTTTCATTACAATACCAAAAGGAGATTCTGAGATAAGGGGCTTCAGCAAGTCACAATCCCAAATCTCACATGTGCTGAATGTCTGCAGTTTTCCCCAGTAGAGTCAAGCAAGGTGACAATTTTCTTTTAATCCCCTCTTTGTCAAAGAAATGACAAACAAGACCAAGCTCTTGCCTAAGAAAACAGCTTGTGTTACTATAGTGGGATGGTGTAGTCCTGCTTCTAGACAGAGGGTGGTCAGAGGTGCTCTGTGAGGCTTCCAGGATGAACTGCCCCACAGCTCCTAATGCCATCCTAAACTACAAGACCCTGCCTGACCCCTTTCTTACATGGGAGTAATATTAGGATATGCTTTGAAACAAGGTCTGCCAAGTCATCTTGTCCCATTGCCTGCTTCTTGCGTAGAGTGCATATAGGACAGTCGGCTTTCCCTGTATGACTTTCTGAACACAGTGCCAACTCTACACACACACAAGGTTTTGCAATTTTCAAAGCAAAATTTTAGCACCTCGTTCATTCTTCAATTCGCAGTTATCACTAGAGAAAAGAGATTGTATTGAAAGGATTTTGTATTAACAAGATTGAAGTGGAATATACTGAAATATATTGAGTAAAATTGAAATATCTATAGAGATATTTCAATATAGAGAGCATTCATTTGGAAGCTAAGAAATTAAATATTATTTTGGAATATTGCTGCTCACATCAAGAGAAAAAGTATTTGGTGGCCTTGAAGCTCAGTTCTTCATCTATCCCTGGAAATCATGCTTTTGAGTAACTGTTATGGGCAGAAGTGAAGTTTTGTTCATATTCCTGGTTAATTCATTCTGAGTGGTAGTACAGTACAGGATTTTAATTCGGGTGCCTAAGAAGTTGAACCACCATTGTAAATGCAAGCAGTAAACTAGAAAACTTTGACACTAATCATCAAACTTGGTATGTGGCGCAGAGTGTAAGCCCTTTTTTTCATTTTCTCAGAATTGCTCTCCCCACCTTATATACGTGGGTGGTTCCCTTGGCTGTGCACAGCACATGAGCAAAACAGGGAATACTTAACCACTGTGCAAGGATTAAACATTAATTCAGTATCCTACTCAGAACCTGCAAAGCATTTAATTTCAATTCCTTTCCAGTGACTGACACTAAACAAGCAGAAGCTGCAGGAACGAGGGAGAGAAAAGGATATGAACATGGAGTAGTTTCCCCAGTTTCTGCATTAGCAAGGAAACCAGACTGCCCTTATCAGAAAATATGTTTTATCTTCTCTTTCATGTGGAATATTTTGTAAATTGCTGTGCCAGTGGTGACAGAGATGTTTTAATCAAATTGCCTTTGAAAGTTGTCATTAAGTTTGTAGAAGGAATAAAGAAATCTCAAATGTAGTCTGTCAGTAATGGTTGCTTTTCCCAAGGATAGCTGGTAATACATTCAGCCATAGTGCTCACTTCTCATTTGGAAGAGTTCACGTTTAGTGTAAGGGGTCTAATCTCACTGTAACTATAAATGCAACAAGACCATATGAGCATAGCTTTCATCAATGTTAGATTCCTTATGTCCCATTACAGATTAGCACAGTTAGTACAAGTAAAAATAGACTCACGGCTGTACTACATATGCTCACCAAGTATACTAACGCTGATTTACTGAAACACTAAACATTTAACCTGGTTACAGCAGAGTACTTCTTCAAAGAGAGATATTTTTTTAAGCAGAACAGGCATTTTGGTACATGCAGTAGTCCATTCATTTTCAAACTGGTCAATGAAAGTGTGGCCATTATGCTGTGAAAATAATAATTGTGCCAGTGGGCAGTATTTCGTATTTGCTTGAGATGGAAATCTCCTGAGCTCTGACAATTGTTATTTGAAATTCTAGTACCCTGCCATAACAGAAGACAAGCTGGCATATCCATATTTAATCCAATGTTTCTGATCATCTGCAAGGATGAGCAGTAGGAATCGTAGGGAGAAATAATAGTGGGATGTGGTGTCTGTTTTCCATTTTTATGCTACTTTAGCGGTGTGTTGGTGAGTTGCCTGGGAAGTGATGTGTGTATAACGAGTGTGACGTGAACAGGTTGAAAGATTGCCTTGTCCTACCTTTCCTTTTCTACTCTCTGTACTATTTTTGTCCAGTTCTCTGCGTTTCCAGGTAGGAAATCAGATTAGATACACTGGGATTGAGTCCAGGGGGACAGGACTGTCGTAGTTTATAAGGGCATTCTAGAGAGACTTCCCGCTGTCAGGAGGGGGCAGCTGAAAGAGATTCGGATGTGCTTAAAGCCAAGGCACAGCGGGAGGGAGTAAATCTGAGGTAGTAGCGCTGTTTGTTTTCATTTCTGTTTTGGAACAAAATATCCTACCAGCTCTCTCTAAAACGTACCTGGGTTGAAATGTGCTGCCCTCCTTATTTCAGATGACCCTCTCTGATGTTGCCATCTTGTCAGCTTAAAAACGTTAAACTACCTTAAAGAATTTCTTACCCTACACCAATGTTATGTGGATTTTTTCGTCTTCGGAGAATATTTAAGTAATTGCTAAACATTAAATTAAACTTAGTTCAATTACAAATGATCTTATTTAGTAGCACTTTACTGCTGCAGATTAGAATACATAGTTTCATACTATCATAAATAGATAGTGTAAATTTTAAAGGTAGTTTAATTATGGAAGTCTTGTTTTGTTTGTTTCCACGGAATGAGAACTTAATCAAAATCCACTAATAGAATAAAATTCAGGAATTCATGACACTTAATCGTGGATAAACTGCACATAGTGACTTATAAATGTAATTAAAATATCTATAATGTGAGAATCTTATTACCCCATGGAGAGACCTCATAAAATAAATGTAGTTTCGCATAATTACATATACCTTTGTCCACTCCATTATTGTCAACTATCCTTCTGTGGATGTATACCAAATATTCCCTGCTGTGGACATGCAAACCTTATTTGAAAAGGCTGGTAGATACTTTGTCCCTGAACAGATCTGGATTGTTTAATTACCCATGCTGAATATTTGTGGTTGGCTCAAGTTAGTACAAGTTAAGAAATTTAAATTCTTCCTTAATTAGAAGATTTATAGTTTCTTCTTGTATTGGACTCTCCTAAAGGGCAAAGTTTTAGTCTTGCACACAGAAAAGTCATTTATGATTCCTAGCAGTTCTTAAGATTTGACATTTTTCTTTTCAATGCATGCGCAGTAAGTGTCATGAAGATTAAGGTGGTATTGCCACACTGCTGAAGTTGGATCCTAATTGACTTTTAGGAATACATAATAAAAAGAGTTGCTTAGAAAAATGCAGGATACAAACCGCCCCCACCCCAAAATAGTCCTGCAAGACACCTGGCATTCATTTACCTCAATATGCATAAATCATAGTGGTGAATTTTCCAGAAATTCTCTGGACTTTCATACTCTAGACCAGAAACAGATAGCAATTATATTTGCACTGAAAAAAGATTTTCTCTCAAAACGGACACAGACTCCAATAATCTCCCCACTGAAGGTAACATCATGCCCTCTCACTCTTCACATGACTGTCGTGTCCCAACACAGACTGGGAAGCAGGCCTTCCCACTCCACAGCCAAACAAAGTGCACCTGAGAACCATTGAGGTAGGAAAATACACCCTTCCCAAGCGGTGTGCCTCTGTGTGAGGGGTGGTAGGATTTCCAGACTTCAGCAGAAATGCTGCAAACTCCTTGCCACGTGTCATACAGAAGTAGAAACACAAACTTTATACCATTAAATAGCAGTGATAGATAAAGAATGCAGAAAACCTCTGCTTTTCAATTAAAACAAAGCAATAAAAAACAGTGCTCATTTCTTACTTTAGCATAGCACTTTTGAAAGAATCAGGATGTGTCAAAGGCTCTAGAGCTCATCTTAAAATCATTTTATGTCTCCTTATAGCTGAAAAAAAGAAATCTGACTTTGCAGGCAGATGGGGGAGAGAACAGTTTCAATAAAGGTTTTGAAGATTTGAAACCTTCTTGAAATAGTCCAGCAACTTTTCCCCTTGCAAATACCCCTACTCTGTAACAACATAAATACTCACACCAGAATACTCCCTACAGGTATGCATATAATGTCAGCTATATGCATAGACATCAGCAGTTGCGTATTGGTTAGACCCAGCCCAAGGGAGCAGCAGGAACACATGGCCAGAAAAGAGGGACAGAGGAAAGATAACAGCCAAAAGTCAGATTCAGTCTTGTTAAACTACCCTCTGTGGTTGCTGGTGGTAGCACAAAGGGGAGTGGAGAACAACATGACTAGAGAATCAGGGATGGTGGAGACAGTAACTAGCAACGGGGTGGGCTTAAGCCACACGGAAGAATGCCAATCCATCCGCAGCAGGGGAGGAGGAAGAATTGCAGCCAGGGGTTGTTCGCTGGTTAGTTGGGTACAGGAGAATATACCCAGTCTAGGAGACAGACGTTAGCATCTCAAGGAAAGGAAGCAATGCTTACATTAGTGAAGGGTAGCAAGGCTGTTGCCTTGGTGAGAACTAAAACAGATTGTTAGGAAAGCAAACAGGTGATGTAATTATGGATCATGTTCTCTATGGTCTCTCTCATTAATAATGCCGTGTTGCCATCAGAGCAGCTGGATTTTCAGAACTGGCTGCTTTACCTTGCTGCTGCTGCATAGCTTTGCTGTCCTGAGCAGATACCTAAGCATAGAATCATAGAATGG
>NW_010267529.1:0-27541 GCF_000690775.1 Eurypyga helias
TCTATGATTCTATGATTTTATGAAAGGTACATGTGATATACCACGGGTATATGCCATTTGGAAGTCTACATCCAGAAACAGAAAGCATGAAACTATGTCACACCCACTATGGCCCAAGTAAAGTAAGTCAGTAGAGGCCAAAGTATTTCTCTGTCAAAAGATCAATTCTGAGCAATCTCTTATGTGATTTAGAGCACAAAAGCCCACTATGCAACCTTAGAACCTATTTGTTTTTCAAAATGTCCTCATGACTTTTGCTGATCTTCTTCACAGGCAAGTCTGACTTCTTAGGGTTGATTGGGTGTTTAAAGCACCTTGCCTCCTAAAACCTTGATAGCAAAATACTTAATTTTCATGAAGTGGTGTCATTTATCCTCTGTGATACCATGCAGCTGTGGTTCCCCAACAATCAGACAACACACAATAGTAGTTGCTGTGATGACATCCATTTCTCACCTGGCCATGTAAGTTTGAGAAGTTTCCCTCTTCCACCTGTCTTAAGGACAATAACAGATTTTGAAAAATATTAATATTTTTACTAGAAAAAAGAATATTTGTTGGAGAGTTAACAAATCTGGTCCTGAAGATCACTTTCACCAGAAGACTACTATCGTATTATTTTAGGCTACTGTCTAGTGAGTTTCCATAAAACTGTCAGCCCAGGACACCAGACATGTGAAAACACTAGACAACAGTGGTCACCGTCTATGTTCAAAGCAAGTCTCTTGCCAATGCAAAGCAGGGGTTATCTACACTGGTAAATAAGTCTGTCAGGAACAAAAAGTGTCTGGCTTGTAACATTTTTGGATCTGCCAAAGTTGACAGGATTGATGATGTAATTTGTAAAAACATCAGCTTCAAATTTGGCAGCAATTAAAAAAAATGGACAGAATAGTAGACAGGACTGCAGCAAAGACAGCTGAGGAAAACACCGAAGAGATCATTTTAGATGTTGTCACTGAATGCTCAAAACTAATAAGAACTTACCTGGAATGCTGTATATAAATATGGACACCTTACTAAAACAGGCAGACTAAATATCTGGAAATTGTCCAAAATAGTGAGAAAAGGCTGATGAAGTACCTTGCAGGTTATTACTACTATTTGAAGAGAGTCTAGAAAATTCAGATATATTGCCATTACCAAGAATTAATATAAGATGATCAAGCTGTATTACATTTTGAAAGGAGTAAAGACAGCATGTGTCATCAACAGTTGGAAAGGCAAAAATTCCCTGAACATAAAAATGGAAAATGAGCAACAGAAAGGACCATGAGCACTGATGGAGTTCAGGAGACAATTGCACTGTGAAAGGAAAAGTGATGTTCAAAATGGGCTAGAAACTGCATTAGTACAAGGGAAAAGTGGCTATAAGCTTCTGTAAGCAACTGGATATTGGGGAGGAAAGAAGGAGAGAAAATTATATTCCTGTCCCCAAAGAGAGAGGCTTGAATGGACTTGGAAGCTCAATTACACTCTCAGCCATTGAAATGGTCCCTCAGGTCAGTACCAAAGAGATAAACCATTCTGCTAGAGAGATATGGGCAAATGTGTCTCTTCATGACCTGAGTCAACAGAAAATCACTGCCTTTGTAGTTTTCTTAAAATTCTGCTCAAAAGAAGTTTGAGACTTCATGAAATTTTCACTCAAATGCCCCTCCACTATCTCCCAATTTTTTATTTAGATTTTCACATTCTTGCTGAAAGTATACAAGCACAGAGCAGTAGTGATTAAGGCTGTCTACTAGGAACAGGGCTGAACACTAACTCATTTCACACAAGCCCTCAGAGTATTCATGAATGGTAACTCTTGGTTACTGTTTTCCTATATAAGTCTCAAAGGGATTATCAAGAGGTGAAAAACTTCATAGATATTTCATTAAGTTTTCTGATTCTTTATTTTGGCTCTTTTTAGAAATAGCAAATTATTCCTTAAATTGGATTTCTGTAGTATGAAGGGATGTGCAAAAACCTGTGGTACATATCCTCAGTCCTCAAAATGCCAACACTCATAGACTTCACTACATCCATTTGGAACATGCTCAGCATTGAAGAGTTATGCCCTGGCACACAGTTGCCTCCCTGTGGATGGTGCTCGGAGCTGTGGATGGAGCTGTGGATGTAGTGTGGTGCAGTGGTACTTTATGATGTGCCTGAGTTCCTAACCCACAGCTCAAAACCTAGGAGGGAAGCCTTACATATGAATCAGAATTACAGAAATACGAGAAGTGAAATAGGTGTGACTTCATCAGAGTAATTAAAACTACAGATTTCTACAACAATTACAGCATTTCTTCAACTATGAGAGATGGTTTAAGCAATGGCCACCCCTCCTGTCCTACCCTGGTGTCATGGTTTAACCTTGGGGAGCAATGTAGTACCATGCAGCCACTCACACACCTCCCCCACCTCCAGTGGAGGAGCAGAATCAGAGGAAAAGACAAGGAAGCTCATGGACTGAGAAAAGAACTATTTAATAACTGAATAAAAATTAGTATTATAGTGATACTAATAATACTAACAATATTACTAATAACATATAATGAAAATAGAACAAATGATACAATTGTTCACCACCCGCTGACTGATACACAGCCAGGTCCTGAGCAGTAAGAGTCAGAGCCAGAGAGTCCGAGAGACGGAACCTGAGAGCAATCGCAGCAGAGTTCCAGTGAGCCCCACGAGCAAGAGAGCGACCAAGAGAGCCAGCTGATGCACCAACTCACTACCTAAGTAATGCATGGACAAATGAGCTAAATGAACAAGCGAGCTAACAAGCAGGCTGTGACTGCCCTCAGCCCACCCCCAGCTTATGTGCTGAGCATGACATGCTATGGAATGAAATACTCCTTCGGTTAGTGTGGGTTAGCTGTCTGAGCTGTGTCCCCCCTGCACACTGCTAGTAGTGAGAAAGTTGGGAACACAACTGCAGTATCAGATGCTGAAAAGCCCTTCAATTGGTGCAAGCATTTGCCAACACCAACTGAAAAAACACGTCAGTATTATTCTCAGGGCAAATCCAAAATACAGCCTCATACCAGTCACTGTGAAGAAAATTAACTCTGTTGTGACTAAAACCAGTATATCTAATGAACTGTTTCCCCAGCACAGATATTTTTGCAGCTGTACCAAAATACTAAATAAGCAAAATAATCCCAAGAAATAAATTTTATTCTGCCTTTTTTTTTTCCACAACATCCTGTCACAGAATAACTACATAAATTAAATACTTGTGCTAGCATAATAGAGAGAGAGGAGAACAGTGAAACAAAATATCTGGGGAGAAAACAAAGGCAAATAACTCCTAATTGTCTAGCTGTTAATTTTTTGTTACCTTTTCAACAATTTTTGAAAAACCCTATTTCAAAGGGACTTGTATCATTAGGGACATTATACCTAAGCAGAAAAAAGAAGTCCCTGTTATTCCAGTCAGTGTGTGAACTGCAGCTCAGAGTTCTAGAGGTTAGGGCTTCACATGCAATAGACTGGTGAGGAAACAGACATATTTTAGGAATTTATACATATTTATCCAAATACATATATATACATTATAGATGTCTGTCTCTATCTGTATCTGTATCCCAACTTCTCTATCATTCTGTTATGATATGGGGGTTGGAACTAGATGATCTTTAAGGTCCCTTCCAACCCTAACCATTCTATGATTCTATGATTCTATGATTCTATGATGAAGAATAAAAGCTAGATCTGAGTCACTTCAGTAAGAAGCACAGTTTAACACAGTAAATAGACTCTTCTAGATTATGTGCATTATATAAACCTAAACCACACAAAAGTCTGTTTTTGTGAAGCACAAATACTTTAATTCATGTAATTACTCTTTAATAGTGTAATTGTTAAAAGGTAGAATGTGAGTCATAAAATCTAGTAATTATGGAATTATTTATGTCCTATAAATACTGTTGCAATTATACTACAAGTTAAAGTACCATGAAATACCTAGTTTAATTACTTCTTGGTTTGTATGGCTAGCATGAAAATGAGGACCTTCTTTATTGTAAGCATAGATATGAGCACATTATAACGATGTACATAATGTTTAACAGTTAGGCACATATAACTAAACAACTAGAGCAAAACAAATTATTAGTGACAAACAGATTATACACAAATTTTGCCTCTTTATATTATCCAGCAGTTAGTTCCTTGTTTCAACTGACTAACAAATACTTTTTGTAAACAAATTTAGAATCATGTCTTCCTCATAAATTACTGCCAGCATTAACTGTTCAATAGAGATAACTCTAATCAAGAGGTCTGATTGTTGAACCTACTTATACAGTGCAATATGTACAATATCTGTTTCCTGATTGGTTCTTTGGCAGAAAGACAATGTAAATATTTTATGAACACAGAGGATAGGAATTTGCGAGTCCTCAGTGACAGCATACAAAGTTTCCACTCAGGCCTGTAAGATACAATAGCCATATTTTTTAGGCCAAACTCTGTAAAGAAGCGGCGAGGCAGACACCTAATTTTCTATTTGCTCATCCTAATCCCTGACCAGCTGTTGCGAGGCTTTTATATTAAACTCTCACTTTTCCAGACTTGCTTCTGCCAAACCTAATCTGCAGTTAAAGGAATTATCCCTCTTCTGCGTTTGTCTCAAGGCTGCACTGTAAAGTAAGTCAGCCTCTACCTATGATGGCAGCATCGGGGTACACACTAAGACTCACAGCTGCTCTTTTATAACATCTTCACAATAGACACCTGTACTTCTTTCCTGGCCAGGGCTGCTGGTTCTTGTTTCAGTGCCACTTTCCCTAGGCGTTGCAGGCAGGACTGGTGATGGGCAGTAGCACTGAACAGCAGCAGCGGCATGGTTATATGTGCTACATTGCAGTAGCAAAGTGTAGTGGCAAACCGCAACACCAGTATCAAGTGTTGATGTTATCAGGACCTAAGATGGGATCACAGTGATTTTATTGCACTGCAGAACCCAGAGCTGACCAGTCTCACCTCGGTCTGAGATCACCCATCAGTACTGCGACTTACCAAATGCCTTTCTTCTCACCCTTTTCACAGAGTAGGGATAAAACTATGTTCAGAGTTTCTCCAGTGTTGTGATAGGAAATGGAAGTCTGAGGTAGGCTGCTTTGTCCTCCTCTTGACATTGGTTTAGACAAAGGTTACTTCCTCAGCAAGGTAACAGAGGGAGAGAGGAATGGTGTATGCTTTTCTAGGTGTTCAAGCTGCATAAGGGATTTTCCCAGGGGATGATGTCTACTGAAAAAAGAGGAGGAGAACCATCACTACATTTCATACACACCTCCCAGTGGACTGATGCTACTTACACAGAGTGGGATACCCTAGTTCCTAGTAACGTCATTCATTGAAGGATAAGAAGAATAAGAAAAGAAATAGGGATATCAGCCACAGATGGCAAATTCTCACCAAACCTGTGTTCAAAAGATTAAGTAGTATTACAAAACTTCAAGGTATCGTGCCCCACTTTTACCATCACTCCTGGGAAAATCAAGCGCTGCCACTTTTCTCTGATACATCTACCCAACCACAGGACATTAAACACATGACTCAGCCATTCCTGAGTTGATTCCCATCACTGGATCACACATGTCAGTGACTAATGAGTACATACAAAGGCTTTCCAGAGAAAGGGCTAATCTGGAACCCAAGTTCTGTCTCATCCCATCAAACTGCTCAAATCTCACCCCATCAAACTGCTGCTACTTACTGTGTTCCATTCTTTCTGAAATTTTCTGTTCCTCGCAATTCATGTTTAAGGTTTGGCAAGCGGTCATAACATACTTGGGTACAAACTTAGCCAAATATGAGCATTTGAACAAGTAAAAGATTCCCCTTCACAGAAAAGTAATAACAAAGCGCATTGACAAAAAAAAAAAAAAAAAAAAAGGAAAACAAAACCAAACAAAAACCACAGTTTAGATACAGCCAAAGGGATTTAGGATTTATGTTAGAATGCAATTATAGATATCTTCTCTTCCAATTCTATTCCAAACTAGAGTCATAGATATTCCTGAATCAGATTTTTTATAGTTATTTTTTAAATAAACTTATATGAAACAATTTGGATGAAATTTTTTTCCATATAAGTTACGGTTGCTGAAGGTCGCTCCTAAAAATTGTAACCCCGATGCAATTGTTTGTGAAGAGGACTGACGGAGGAATAGATTTTTGGGATCTGCCGCTTGAAACCAGATTGTCAAATACCAGAGAGAACTACACAGATTAAGAGAAGAAGGGTGGATTTTGAAACAGTAGTTTGGCATTCAGGTGGCTTACATAACCTCAAAAGAGCATGTGGAATAATGGTTATTTTGTATATGTATGTTAGTCATTGCGCCTGCTTTTAATTACAATATTTTGAACTGCTACATAAGAGCTGTCCGGGAGGGCTGCAAATCTGGCTGCCTAGCAGCTATATTACAGATTTAATTAACACACGTTGAGAACTGCTGCAAATCAGCTGTGCAACCATTCCCTGGCTATTGATGATGACAACCTTATGGAGACTAAGCTGCAAATCCGCCTCACAGACTGCAGTGCAGTAACCACTATTCTACTGATCAGCTTTGTCTCAGATATTATGTGGCAAAAAACATGGTAATCAGGATGACAGGCTTAAAAGATGTAAGCTATTCACAGAGCTATTGAGGAAAAAGAGGTTACAGGCATTTAGTGTCACTTTGTGCATTTTTTGAAAGAAAATACAGTCTTTTGAATATAGCAGAACACCAGAAACAAAAATATGGTCAATCATAAAATCATGGTAAAAGATCTGTTTAAAGAAAAGGGCAACAGAAAAGAAACACTGAAAAGTCCTATCCAGGAGGATGCAGAGATTGCAAGAACAGATGTTTACTCTTGATCTCTGTATGAACATTTTGGCCTTTTACAGGTTATTTGAACCATTGTTAATGACACCGCAAGAATGGACAGACTAAAAAAATTGCAAAATAAAAAACATTCATTACTAAACAGTATTGAGACAAAGAAAATGGTGTTTAGAAATAATACTAGGGGAAAAGTGCCCCGGTGCATTACCACTGAAGGAAGATATGAAAATATTTTGACCTGAGAAAGTCTCAGTTCTGCTTTGTTCAAATTCATAAATATTCCCATGTATGAACAGCTGAGAACCATAACTGCTCCCCGAGGCTAATATGCCATCTTTGAGGTAGAGTTACAACAGCATAGAGGAATTGAGTTAATAATAATGCCATGCTTGGGAAAACACACGTTTTTACTCGTGTATTTTGAATTATTGTTAAGAAGTATTTGAGAAAGACATGGCAATTGCTGAAACGATGCAGGCAGCCATTGACATAAAGACAATTAGCAAGTGCACTGCAATTAAATTAGAAATTGTATGAAAGGGTAACTCTAACAGTTCTGACGGAGGTGAGACAAATTATTTGTGGAACATTTACAGAAATCAGCAATTAAATACAAACAAATGAGTCTAAGAAATCATGTACTGTACCAAACAATGAAGAGGAGCTTTAAACAGGGAGTAACTGGTTTGCTTTGAATACTGACTAAGAAAGAGCTTTGAGAGTTACTACAGATAATTCCCTAAGGCCCTTAGCAAACTGTGCAGCTGAGAAAAAGAATATAGAGGGTACTAATGCTCATCTGCTTTATGAGAAGAATAAGGTTTAAATGAGAGTATAGTAATTCACCAACTCTTGTGCTGTAAAATATTGTGATATGCCCAGCCTTCAAAGCAAGCGCCATTCCAATGAATCCAGTGGGCCTTGTTAAAATGGCATGCTGTGATAAAATCACACCATCCACAGAAATTACAATTTAAGGCTGAAAAGCCTTACAGCTGGCTCTCCTGACCATAGATATGGTAACCCATATGTAAAGTCATATTAACAGTGTGAGGATGTGAATTGTTTACTTATTTATGAGACTGTTACTCTTGTTCATTCACATCACTATTAGCTTCTCACTGCTTAGACATGAACAGCTTTCTTTTGATCCCACCCCACTTTGAGCAACTGCCTGCATAGTAAAACATGCAGTATGTAAAGGACTGTCTTCATCAGTTATTAACAAGATTTCCATCACATTTTTCACAGGGAAAAAGGATTTACCCTTGAAGTCCTCATGTGTACTGAGAACTAAGGAAACCCGACAAACAGATAAAGCTCTAGTCCTCCACACTGCTTTTTGTCTTCTCTAACAAGATTGATGTGTAGCTACAAACTAAGACCTCTGGTCGACAAAAACCCACATTCACTGCCCTCAAGTGCAGCATGCAGTGCCTGTCCCGTTTCTATGGACCCTGAGACATAGCTATGGCAAGTTAGTTTCTCTGAAAGTGATTTTGGTTTCAGTTGGACAGATGAAATGCATATGCTAATTTGACACAGTGTGTCATCAAAGAAATTCTTAATACTAGCTTTTTGTTAGTCAGTTGGTCTAAGTTAATTTTATGTAAGTTGGATGTAATCCTTGAAAAAATTGTGATTGTCAAAGATTTTCTGAGAAAGAGCTTTTAGAGGATAAAAAGAGGAATTAGCTTTGTATTAGTATAACTTAGGACACTGATGCACCAACTGACTATCTTTAGTAAAAGTATACTAAATATTCTGTACTAGCATTGGACACATGCAAAATTTAAGGACATATGAGTGAAGATTGCTTGAAGAACTGTAAACCACACATTCAGCTAGCAGCAAGGAGGCTGAGGGTGCACAACAAGCTGGGAGGGCACACAGCTAGGACACCTGATCCCAACTGACCAAAGGGATATTCCATAACATATAACGTTATGCTTAATCCATAAAGCTGAGGGAATAAGAAGGAAGTGAAGGACCTTTGGAGTTACGGCATTTGTCTTCCTAAGTAACTGTTAGGTCTGATGGAGCCCTGCTTTCCTGGAGATGGCTGAACAACTGCTTGCTGATAGGAAGTGGCTTTTTCTCTGCTTATTAAACTGTCTTGATCTCAACCCATGAGTTTTCTCACTTTTACTCTTCCAATTTTGTCCCCCATCCCATTGTGGAGACTGAGTAGTGGGTTGTGTGGGGCTGAGCTGGTTACTGGTGTTTAAAACACAACATAGTAAAGACATAGCTTTACAAAAAGATATGCAGATTTTAGTCAAGCACAAATCTACACGATTTAAAGAGAATTTTTAAGTAAAACTAAGCATGTCTATACAAGCTGAAGCATTGGAATTTTGTCTTTTGAGGCTTCAAGTCTATTTCTGCCATGGTAGTTTAAGAAAATTATTTATGTTGACATCTTTGTACAAGGTTTTTTACAATATGTCCTGACCCCAGGATGCATACGACCCTATTAATATCCTAGTATACAAAAGAAGAAATGAAAGAAGTTATTGGCTGGTTGAATTTAGGAAAAAAAAGGATTTCTTTAAGTAAGTGTATCTATCACGGCATGCAACAATGCTTGCAGAATGGAAAGCTGAGATATTTCACTTGGTCTGAGCTATATTAAAAGCCACAAGCATCAAAAGGTCGTGCACTGCTAGATCTGTCTATAAAAAGTAATCTCTTTGCTTATTATATTTTATCAATAAATATAAAATAAAAAATAAAAGGAATTGTCAATAAAATAATTTTCTTCTGGATATTATTCTACTGTCACTGCATTGCCACTGCTTCAGGAAAGCAGGACAGCATCCAAAGGAAAGGGCTCCATTTCATTTAAGAGTTTGCACTGCTTTTAAAAACATGTTTTTTTTCTGCTACTTCTGATGCAGCTGTTCCTGCTCAGTCTTCTTGACAATGCACAGTGTCACTCCCCCTTCCTGCTGGCTGGGGAAAGGAGACACAATTTAAGCAATCATGAGTCTTGAGCGCTGGTGCGCAAAAGGTCCTCCACTTTCAGCCCACTGGGACACAGCCAGCAAGACAGGGTAATTAAGCATAAGTGTAGGGTGGTTGAGGAAAGCTGGAGCTGAATGTTTGGGTTTCAATATTGTGTCAGAGGTCAGTTGAAGGTTGTTAACATCAGCCAAGGTACAGAATGTGAAATGCATTGTCAGGAACTAAGCAGTAAAAAGGGACAATATGCTATCTTTCCACCTTTAATTTGTCGATAGACAAGTACAGTCAGTAATCTGTCTACAAAGTCAGTGAAATTACTCGAGCAGCATGGTTACCATTGCTGGCATTGCCTGCAGCTATCAGAAAAAAGGATTGCATAACTGTCTAAATCCATTATTAGAGCAGACAAAGGGTAGTTCACCTTCCTTTGAACCATAAGGAACAGGCCACTGCTAGAAAAGAGATACCTGACTTAAACCACCAAAAAACCCCACCTGAAAATCTATGTCACTGTGATACTTTAAGGCTTCAAAAAATTGGATAAAGGCATTGCAAAATGATTGTCTAATCAGTAATATTGCCTGCCAAGCATGAAAAAGACTGATGACTTTGATGTTCCTCTGCTGTGCTTTAATTTACGCAGCTCTTGCCTCTCTCTGCTTTCTGAAGAACAACATGGCTTCAGAAACCATTAGGAATATAAGGATAAAAATAACTCACTTAAAATGCCTGCAGTAGATGTGACATTTACACTTACAGGACTCCTAAAGTTTTGACAGTCGAATTTATAATGGAAGCAGCAAGGTCAGCAGCACAAAAAGCATCCCATTTTCTACCATTGACTACGCAAGACTTCCAATTTACACAATTTTAGTTGAGGATACCTGTGTTAAATCTGATCAAAAAGATGTCCTACAAAAAGACTTAATTGGTCTCACATCAGACATAACTGAGCATGCTGTAGAGACAATTGCATCTATGTAAAGCAGGTGATGACAGATATCACAGGAGTCAATGAAAGCATGGATCGGATTTAATTCACATATTTGCTTTTTCAGGTTTATCTTTATTTTATTTTTAGATATATTTTTTAACTATTCCTCAACTGCAGAAAAACTTACCCATTTGGGTACATATACATTGTTCTATGGTTCCTTCATACCTAGCCTTAGTTCAGCCAAATAAAAATTCAGACTATAAAACCTGGATTTACTTCCTACCTGAGTGTCATGGTTTAGGCCCAGCTGGGAACTAAAGACCACACAGCCACTCACTCAATCCTCTGCCAGTGGGATGGGGAAGAGAAAATATAAAGAAAAACTCTGTGGTCTGAAGCAAGGACAGGAGGGGTTACTCACCCATTATGGTGATGGGAAATCAGACTTGATGGGGAAGAAAAATCCATTTAATCAGTTGCCAATCAAAACCAGGGTAAGACAATGAGATACAAAACAAAACAGTTCTTAAAAACCTTCCCCCTACCCCTTCCTTCTTCCTGGGCTACCTCCTGCCGAAGAGAAGGAGAGGAGAGGAGAGGAGAGGAGAGGAGAGGAGAGAAGAGGGGAGAAGATTCCTATCAGTCCTTTCACCAGCTTTATTTCTCTCCTCTGGTTGCCTTCAAGGACCTTCACATCCTTCCCAAATTGTGGGCCCCAGAACTGCAAACAGCACTCAAGGTGAAGCTGCACCAATGCTGAAGATAGCAGGATAATCGACTCTTTTGACTGGCTGTTTATGTTGTGTTTGATGCACCCCAGGATTTGGTTTGGCCTCTTGGCTGCCAGGCCACACTGCTGACTTGTATAGATCACCCCAGCCACTCCTCTCCCAATTCATAATTGTGTCTGGTGTTACTCATCCCAGGTGCAGAATCTTGTTGTTGTGTATCTTGTATATCTTCCTACAATATTTAAATGCTTGATCTTCGTTGTTAGAAAACCTTTGTTTTATTTAATGTATTTTTAATAGTATAATTTAGGTGGTTTTAATTAGTGTAATAAGCCATCTATACCATCCATTGTCACCCAGGAGTTCATGTGCAATGAAGAAGATCTTAGCACACATAACTGTGGGACGCATAATGTATTCATCCATTAAAGTTGCACATGAGGACACCGAGTCATCTTCCTCAAGTTACAGGCAAGTATGTGTTCACAGTCTGATTAGATTTGTCCCACTGCAATGAATAAAACAGGATTTACTTTAAATAGCAGTTGGAAGGCAAATGACTATTCACTTTTTATATATCACGGTTATCATAACAAATCAAGAAAAGTCCTAAAATCTAAAATTGTCTTATGACAATACTTACAGAGGAACACAAAGCGATTAACAAGATATCCTCAAAACTTGAACCAAGTTTAAAAATGTACCCCTGAGTACAGAAAAAGCAGAGTCAATTTCCCAGGCTAAATATCAAGATTGAAAATGTGAGATTTATCACTGATCTCTGTATAAAAGACGTACTCCTGAACACATTACTCCTGGGAGGCAGATGCCACCCAATCACATTAAAATGTGGATTACACTGTCAATCAAACTCTGCATGCTTAAGGCATCTATAAAGATAGTAATCTCTGTGACAGTAGTGCTGAGGAACCCTTAGAGGATTTTAAAAGGAAACAATGCACAGAAGCTGATTACAGGAGGCTGTCTGCAGGAAAGGAACTCAGAAGGAGCTATACATTTTAGAACTTTGCACTTGCCACCTAATTGCAAAAGACATTCGGAAACAAATCCTTTCAGAGAGAAAAGAATTTGACTATAGCACAAGTTCAACTTTGCTCTCAATGCTACATGTAGACACTTCTGTCCTGAAGAACTGTAAACAATTATTTATTTGTCAGATGAATGCACAGAGCCAAAGTCAGTATTTCCAGAAACTAGGAAGATATACCAGCAAGAGATTCACTTTATCTTCCCCTGTTGTGGTACTCTTTACACACTTTGGGCTGAACTGTTCTGGATGGTCAGCCTGTCATTCAGCCTTGTACTAAACTCACAAGATGTTGTAAGTTATGAACATTTCAGACTTTATGGAAGCCCAGATACTTTTGGGTAGTTCTGACTGAACTCAGTGAGAATTATCTGTAGCCTGGAGGAGGACAGAATCACCTTTTTTTTGTCCAGAATCAATTTTTCTTCTGTCTTCGTTCTGTGGACAGAAGGGCGCACCATTGTTAAAGCTGAGCCTTTTGGCATCCCAGTTTGCTTCTGCTTCTCATTATCTATGTTGTTTTCCTTATTTCTGTTCTGTACATCTCCAAAACTTGTTCTACAAACAGAATTGAGAGAAGAAGCAAAATAGACAATATTTCTATAAAGAGACAATCTAGAGCAAATGAGAAAGAGTAGGGAAAAGTATGGCTCTTACATCCAAAAGGTGCTAAGTGCTTTTGAGTCTTCTCTAAAATATAATCTTTTATAATGATAAAATACAACAACATGCAGCTCATAATTCACTCACTGCTTGTCCCTCATAGTGTCTGACCAGTATGACAGTATCATGAGTATATCCACATTGTTAACAGCAAGGATGAAGACCTAGTTCCTCTGGAAACAGTATAGTCAATCTAATAAAAAGACACCTTCTTTTTTAGAATCCTGAAGGGAAAAGGTCAAAATTACTTTCCATGTTTATCTAAGAAGAAACATCTATATTTTCATAATTGGTCCCTTGTTGAATTATTTGGAGTGTGACTAAAGTGAAAAGGAAAGTTACAATTAAGCAAAGCTATAAGCAACTGCTGAACATGAGCACATTTATTAGGGAAGACATGAGTTAAACACAAATTCTACTGTACAAATTATTTCTTTTGTTGAGCGTTGCATGTAAAGAACACAATTCAAATTCTTATTTTCTGCTAGCTGATCAAGTAATTAGACTTTTATATATCATCAGTTGTGTCAACAATAAATCCCTGGGAAAAACTCTGGCATGTTATCTTCTTTTAGAAGTCACACACCATTGTAAAACATGTAAAAACACACTGAAAAACAATTCAGTGGTAAAAGTAAATGTGAATATTCTATCCCAAAAACACATAACACGTGACGGTAAAGGGACCACTTTACAAATCTCGTTACAGAATATTTCACGTAGAAAACAGAATACTTGACACTATATTAAGAACTTAAGCGATCACTGATAAGTTTTATTATAGGTAGAGGTCAGAAAATATTTTAAAACTTCATAATTAAATAATCTGTCAATGTAACTGACATGGATTTGAATATTCCTTACATGATATAAAATTCTGAGAGATCTTCTGAACATTCATAAGCTGTTAAAACAGCTATTTATTCTGACTGTTTAAAAAAGGAAGGTGAAAGAAAAAGAACAGGAATTCTTAACTCGGAAAATTATTTCAGTCTTAAAAGGTGACACAACAAAGACTGACAGGAACCTCCAGGCACTACTTCATCAAATGCTTATAATTAACCAAGCTTTTGTAAAAAGTTTAATAATAAAAACATTGGAATGGAATTTGCCCTTTAAGCAAATGGTGTAGTGCAGGCATATCCTAGGGCAAAATATGCTGGATGATGCATACATTATACAGAAGCTCACCGGTACCCTTTGCAACCAGTGTCTATTTTAGTTCTCCTCAGGCATGGGTTGAAATACTGATCACCTCATAAAATGGCCACACTTACTTGAAGGAAAAAGTAAATGTCTGTGGAAAGCATGAGGGAAATTGAAAATCAACACCTGGAGCATCAGGCCAATATTGGTCACTCAGATGAAAATGAAATTACTATAAAATATTTGACCCTTTTTACAATGTTTTACATATTAATGGAAAATTATGTGGGAAAACCAATAATGCGTCATTTCTATACTGACATCTGTTTAGACATCTACATATGAACAGAATAAACTGCCTTTGATTTGTGGAACTTTCAGAAAAATCTTCCAGCATATTTCTAGTTAAAATACATAAACATACACTCTTACAATAATTTCATGGATACAATAACAGTGATTCCGTTCTGAGAGAGAATATTGTATCATCAGTGAGATATCAGTCTTCTAGGAATAATAATGTAGGCATCTAAGTCTCTTGGTAAAACAGAATAAATCTTCTTTCCATAGGCTAAATAAGCATTAAAAAGAAAATAATGCCTCTACAAGGTTGTTCTGTTAAAAAAAAAAAAAAAAGAGTTTTGATATTTATGTAGAGTTGATTGGAAAGCAAAAACAACCATTTGCTGCTGAAGGTGATTGATGTTTTAATGTTAGTAAACTGGTGGTTGTCTTCAGCACAAGAATGCAAGTAGACAAAGATTCTTTTCTTAAAAAGCACCCTTTTAAATATCTGGCAATTTGATTTCTTGTAGGGATAGAAATGTTCCTTTTTTCATCTGTATTTTAATAAAAATAAAATAATTAAAAAAAAAAAAACTACCTTCTTCAATGCAAAAGACTGCAAAGGCTATGCAGATGTGAAGTTGAACATAAATGAAAATGCACGTGTTAAATTGCTACCATGGATCTTTCAGTACCATTGAACACACTGTGCAGTGTCACTTTTCTAAACATTGTTCCATGATCCCATGCATCAAAAAGGTATGATGGTACAAAATAAGGCAGTGATACCCTGCCAAGAATGACTCATCCTCCTACCAAACACCAAACAGACAACCGGCAGAGCCATGTTGGTCACTTAAATTTTTGTTGGCCCGTGCAGTACTATGCACTGCCTCTCCTCCTCTGCTGCATGCACCATCTCCAGTGTAATAACTGAACTGGCAAAACCCCCTGAGTATCAGGCAGGTTCTTCCACCCTTCTGTCACTCAGAATCTAAAACATCCAAATGTTGATGACCTCTAATTAATTTAGGTTTTTGTTTGTTTGTTTTTATAACCAAATTTAGAGATAAAAACAATGGCTTTTTTATTCTTTAAGTACAAATAATTTAAATTAACTTTTTTTCCCTGTCAAACTTGACTGGAAATCACTGCTCTGATGGTTGATGACAGATGCCACCACATTCTTGTGGTGGGATGGTTAAATGGTTTTTCTATCACAAAAAGAGAAATTACAACTTTAGGCTGTTCTGAAGTATGGTCATAAAGAAACAAAACACACAACCCCATGCCCCACCCCTCAGTTATTACATCAGCTTCATACAACAATACTTGTGTCGTGATGAGAAAATCACTTGGGCTATGTCCACATCATAGATTTTAGCAAGATTGTGCACAATGCAAGAACTTTATAAAATTTCCCTCAAGTTCTCTCAGTACTTAACTTATGTGTCTGCACATGCCTGTAAGCATTTCAGTCCCATGTGGGCTGGCTGCTCAGCTGATCTCTCACACTTCAGATCATTTTGGCTCTGCAAATCACGTTTTCAAAAGGACTATCGTGAGTGGCAAGACTCTGAACTCCGTCTGGCAAGACAGGATTTACCTGTATAAATGTGACTCAAATAGCAGCTGCTGCACCACTTCATACCAGTCTGGTAGTTGGAACCAGGAGCTGGCAGACTGAGATTTCATTTGCAACTCTGCCTGAGACTTTCAAATCCCCATCTCACAACTTCCAAAGTGCCTCAAACCATAATTTACAGACGAAGGGGAAAAGGGAAGACAGGTTTTCCTGAACCACTTCTGGTGGAGTTGTTTCCTTCTGATTAGAATAACAGAAAAAGTAATAGACCAAAGAAATAGGAGACCATGTTTCTCAAGTTTATGGATTAGATCATTTAGTCGGAATAAAGAGATATGAGGTTTATCTCTTCTTCTCAGGCTGTTTTCATCTTGAAACAATGATGTGATTGAATGGAATAAATATTGAAGGTATATAGGAAGGCAGGAGTCATTGAATCCAGTCCCCTTCTACGTCAGGCAACCCCATCATATATGTCTGTTCATATAACATCTGGATATTTACCTAGACGAGGCATCACTCAACATGATAACCAAGCTTGGACAGTATAGTCATTCAACTTTTCAGAGTTCATCTTAGAAGTCACATAAAAAGAAATAGGCAGCACCAAATGAACTGTGTGTATGTGAATACAGAACAGAAAAGTTTAAACCAAAGTCACTTATTTCTCCTGATATGGATAAATCATCTGATACCACTGAATAGTTCAGGAGTCCCATACTCACATCGCTGGCAGAAATCAATTCAAACTGCAATAAAAAAATCTGTGTGGCTGTAATAAATCTATGTGGCATATTTCTCTCCAACAAAATTTTGAACTTTTCAATCTCTGTGAAGCAATGAAAAGTTCAGGCAAAAATCCAGCTATATGAAACAAAGTTCACTTAACTGGGTATACATGGGCATAATTAATTAATCCCCCTGTAGTAGTAAGCCATAATATATTACCTCTTGTACTGGTATTTCAAGCAGTTTTTATGTATACATGCTTTTATATGCACAAAAAAATATACTATCATCAAGTAAACATGAAAGACAATACGTTATATAAAGTGGTATTTAAACAACATGTGGAATATCCATTGACATATGAATTCCTTGAGATGCCTTGTACATTTTCAGGTAATATTCTAGATCAGCGTATTCCACTCTTTCTCCAGCCATTTCTTCATCAGTGAGTATATTTTGTGTGCACCTCTGCCTAGTGAACTGCTGGAAACAAACCCGTTATTTTTGTATCTATTTACAACTGCTGTAAACCTTCAAGAAAGCTGCCCTCCGGGATCTCCTGTGAATTGATGATCTTGTCTTCTTACATACAAATTAATTAGGCATTTTAGGTGGGAAGTGTCTATATAGACAGGTGGTTAATTGTTAACCAAGACACGGGATATGGGTTGATGCCACTTAACTCACAATCTGATTGGGAACCAAAGGAAGCGGTCATTCTAACAGGAACAGAAAGGAGGCTTTTTTGACAAGGAAGATAGTATAGCATTCACTTTGATAGAGTTTATAGCTCTTTTTTTGTGTGCTCACAAACTTTGCTTTCTAGTCTTTGTTCTTTTATCTGGCAATTGATACTTCTCTGCATGCCATGAAACAGTTTTGTAATTCTTTAAAAACCCCATATGTAGCTTTTATTCCAACTGCAAGTATAGCATTGATCATTTTAGCAGAATGCAAATATCAGGAATGCTAGCCTCTTAACTAACAATCCACTTGCTTGAAATGCTAAATTGAGACACCACTCAGTATCCTTTAAAGAGAGGTAGGTTTTACCCTAGAGGATCTGAAAATCACTTGCCTTTCTTTGCTCACTAGAGAGGGAACCTTCACAATCCAGGGTGACTGCTTCCCTAGATCCCTAAAATTCAGGAGTAAAAGACTCTTAAATTAGATAGGTTTCATTCTATCTCCTACTCTGAAAACAAATGTTGAGAGAGCAAAGCAGTGGCAGAGCATCAGCTAGATTATTCTACACACATGGTTGATTAAAAACTCACAAAAGGAAATTAATAAAACCACATTTTTGCCTAACAGCAATAGAAATAATTGAGGAGATTACAAGAATTTCTCAGCACAATCTAAATTTCACGATTTTGTACGGTTACTTTTACTGTAATTTTAATTTTGCACATGGAACAAGGTGTGATGTGGAAAACACAACATAGTTAAACATTTTTATTTTGAAATATGAACAATAAATTCTATTATCCATGGTTTCTTGTCCCTTTTTCAGCACATTATGCCTCTTCTACTTAGATTTGTTTGAAGAACAAGACACGTGTGGCAGCAAATTTCTTGTAAGGATTGCCTTTAGACAAAAGAAGTGTTTTTCAGGAAAAAAAAAAAATTCTGTCAACTGAATCAACAGAAAATGCTCCTGTGTGCTTAAAACACTGTGAATTTTACATGCTGTTTGGTACAAAAAGAACAGGGAATCTTACTGCTCGATTGTAATGTCTGTTCACCATATACTTCACATAAGAATCTGGAAATTAAGCTCCCTAGTTCTTATATTTTCTGAAAGAATGCATTCAATGAAGATCTGAGCTGATAACATGAAGAATGGGTAAGAAAATTTTGCTTTCTTTGAACAGCTTCAGACATAAGACCTAGCAATTACACCTAGCATAAGTCTAAGGGGGAATTTATTCTGCCAGTTAACATTCTCTCCTCTTTCATTTCAAAACTAGAAAATTTATACAACGGTTGATTTCTTTAAATCAGACAAGTTAATTCATTTGCAGCCATTAAATTTGCTGAGGACAAAGGTATAGTTCCATTATGTAATATTGCAATGCAAACTTTTTCACTTTAGAACTAAATATGTTTGAAGAATTGAAGAGGAAAATTTAATAATGTGACCTTATTACTATTTCCCTCCATTTTGACACCAGTGTTAACAAGTTTCTCACAAACGTGTAACTAGAAATCTCCAAGCACTGAGCTTTAATGATCCTGAAGAAGCAGAACAGAAGGTTTTCCCTTCAACTGGTATTCCTCACAAACGTGATGCTGACCTTCAGTGTATCTACAGATGCAGAAGTACATATTTACAAAAAAATCATTAGCGCTACAGTTAGAAACAAATATTGTTTCAATGTTATCTATTTGGTTGGTAATTTGTCTCAACTGGCTTTAAAATCAGCACTGAATCAGTGACTGGTAGTGTAATGGACAAAAACATTCTTGCATAAGCCAATTTGACTGCCATCAGCACTTTGTGAATGTAATCATTCTTATTTTTCCTAATTATAGTCTAGAGAAATAAGAATTAAGTATTATTATCTCTGAGATATTGCATGGCAATGCTAATAAAGTGGGTCCTTAATGTATTTTAAATTTTTATTGAACCATATTGGGAAATAAGAAAGGCCACTTATTCTGAAGAGAAGTTAAATAATCTAAATGTCAATATGATAGCTATCTTTACTGAACATTAGAGTTAACACTTCCTCAACATGAGAAGCAGCAGCTCACAGATCAAACTGAAACTGAAATAACAAACACTTCTTCATTTTATGATCTCAAGGTTAACATTTGCAAGAAAAACAGGTAACAGCTAGAGAGGATGTCAGCATGTGCCCCAGAAATCTATTCTAGCCTTGAATGCTTCAAGTTCTTGTCAGATTCAAGATACCAAATCACACCTTGATTAGGCACATCACCTCTTGGGAAATCCCACGCCAATTAATACAATTATTTCTGGGTTAACTAGTGCAAAATCCTTATGTTGTGTTATTCAAGTTACAAAATAAAATTTCATTGGTGTGTAGATTATTCATGTTACAGAGAAGTTATGGTTGAAAGACTTCACTATTGGTCGTCTTTGGGAGTAGCAAAAAGTCTTATTTTTTAAAAAAATGTTTACTCAATAATTTTATTCATATAATGAAATCAGAATAGTTAGTGCTTTGTTTTTATGTTTTTGTTAGTATATTTTAAAATTAAAAATAACTTAGCAATAGCCTCATGACCCCTGTGCCCTGCCTAAACTCCTCTACTAAAGTAACAAACAATGGTCATGAAGTTTTACGCTTCGATCTTTTCAGGCAGTGACAGATAACTAATAAGTCAGAGTTCTATTTTAGTTTATAAACATCTTATATATCTATTCTTGTATTGCACTGTGAGGGGATATAGTTAGTGTTATGTCTTGGTTACCATTTAGTTTCTAAATGGAAAATGGAATATTGCAGATTCCAGGCCTCTCAGGATGAAATGGAGGGCCTGTTGCTCCAAAGATCAAGATGCAGACACACTACGTGAAACTTCAGTGTGTAGAAAAGGAAACACTTTCTTAAAGCTCTCTTTGCTTTCCGATATCCAACATTCACTTAATGAGGTTAAGCAAAACTAACTGTATGAGTAACAACAATAACTGTAATAATAATAATGATGATGAAGATGATAATGACAGTGATAATGATAGTGTTCCTTCAAGTGCAACTGTCCGTATCAATATTTTTGTACATTCTTCTGAAGATGTTGGCACTGGAAACTTCTCTGTGGCATTCAACACCAGACGTGAGAGTACCTTTAACTTAGAAATTTTTTTTTTTCTTTTTTTAAATTGTGTTACCAGTATTTGAACCTAAGGTGCACAGTGTAACTAAAGGATAGAACTATTAAAAGACTTTAACCTAGTTTGTTATGTTTGGGTTTTGTTTTGTTTTGTTTTCCTTTCATAACATGTTATAGCTTCAAGTGCAATAGGGCCAGGAAACATCCCCCTGCAAACCTTAGGCAGTTTTGCCAAGAGAATGAAAACATATATAAGGTTAACTTTTTGTGTGAATAGTACATTTTCCTCTAACAGGACAGTGAAAGCCCTTAAATATAAACATGTAGATATGCGTTTTCAGAACTGATGCAATAGACTATCTGATATATAATGGCTGGAGGCCACAACTTACGTGAACTTATGGGAGCAAATAGTTCACAAACCAGCTATCCACTGAGTGCATAGGCATGTGTTTATTTTTAGAAATTTAAGGAAATGATAGTTATAAAAGATATCCATAATTCTTGCTGCAGCACAAGTGATGCATATTCATGGGAAAGGTAAAAAGCAAGAATGTTCTTCCTAGGGTGCTAATTTATATAGGATGCTGTGCTGGTTATTACATTAAGGCAGAACATACCCTTTCTAACAGCATGTTATACAAGTGCATGCATAATGCCTGAGATTATAGACAGAGTCTAAGATTAAAGAAGGTACCAACACAGTTTCATTATGCTGAACATCAAAATATTAGCAACAAAAATAAACAGCTGGGGAAGAAGGAATGCCAATGTTATAAAACCCAAAGCTGCAAGCACCCAATTTAGAGATTAATCTTTTAAAACAGTGATGGCAATAAAAAGCATCATTAGAACTCAGCCCCATTAACAGTTGTCATCTGTCCTTTTTCTGAAGCTGGGCTGTTCCCAGCGTCCCCAGAAAACAAGAGAAAATTTATGGTGAGGCCCTCAATCACATGGCTTTGTGAATAACACCGTTCATTCCAAACTTTTTGTTCTCATCATTATCACGATTCCCATGCAGCACTCAAACCAAAGACACTTTACTGGGTGTCTCTTGAGGACTTATGGAAAAAGTCAGCCTACCTTACAACCAGCAGCTTTTAGAATGGCAAACTTTCAGATTAACTGCATTTGTGTTTACAGGAGTCAAGCGTGTTTTCACACAGGATTTACAATACTTCACAAAAATTTACTGATTTCATGCATGTTTTTTGTTTCCCTGAGGTGATTTTATAGAAATCCAAGAAGGAACAAAAGGCAAATAGCAAGATAAAAAACATTTAGCCTTTTTCTTAAATTACTGGGGGCATTTACTGAATTTTGTTATCCATGCCAAAACTCTCTGAGGCAAAGCTACACTGAATCAAACAGAAAAGACAAGTTAACTCATGCATATTCTTATCACCAGGCTACATGCATACACATTCAAAATTCTCAATTTTTTTAATTTTTTTTTTAAAAATCTGTTTCTTTTCTAGAAGGCAGAAAGCACAGAAAGTCTGTGCCTTAGAAACGACTGCAAAACAGAATTTTCTCCAAGGAAACTGAATTTAACAATAAACAACATTTCTGGTGTCTTCCTCTCCAATTACTTCCCACTTCGAACGCTGACCTTTCCAAAGCTTCCCTCTTCAAACATTATGGGCTTGTAACCATTATTCTTCAACCTAGAATATTCATTATTACTTTTATAGGTGATAGAAAAATTCATTACAAGTAATACTTGCAGCTTTGCTTGTTTTTTGCATAATGAATAATTTACAAAAAGACACTGACTTTTTTTTTTTTAGTTTGTTAGAATTAGCTGAAGGCTTGCATTAATAACTTTCAGACTATGGTTTATTATTAAATTACGTATACTGACTGTTCTATTTTCTTTTTTTGCACTTTCTGCTGCTTGCTTGTTCACCTAAGTCAGTTGGTATATGAGCAACTGAACATTTTTAAATAAGAGAATGATGAAAAGCAAATGCCAAATAATGCACCTGTGGGATGATTTTTCATGATAAATTTTATGAAATGTTTAGATTCACTATATTTTTCATGAATTCCCAGTAGTCATACAAATGCTTGCAAAACAAACAAATAAATAAATAAAGCCAACTGCACATCAGGGAACAAAATGCTGTGTTTTATTCTGTCAACAGCTTTCAAAGCTTGCAATCAATTTCATGCAGACTTAACCTAGAGTCAAATTTATTGCATATATGTAAACCAGTGATGTTCCACTTGTAGAATAAGACTCCAAAAATGTGGAGTGCTTCTCCATGCTAGATATATAAATAATAACACACATAAAAAAGAGGTTTCATTTAATTTTATACTGTTCTAGTTCATATAACTTTTCTTAAACTTTTTCTTAATAAAGCATTGAGTTTGGGGTTTTTTTTTTAGTACCATGCTATATAATCTCACTTTAATTGGCAAAGATTTCATAAAAACAAATGACAATAAAAAGCTTCATAGTGTTTAGAGGGAAGACTATCTGTTCTGACAGAAAACTAAAGCAAATGTTCTTACAGAAAAGGTTAGAGAATACTGACCCTAATTTACAGAATTCATTATTATTTATCAGTTACCACAGAACTCTTTATGGATATAAGTCTGTTAGCCCTTCAAGAACCTAACGTATTTCTATATATGTTCCTATGAATAATCCATATAATGTAGTTTATCTTTTACTATTGCTGGACAAAAATGAAATAAAACTATTCAGTCTAAATAACCAATGATATGTAACAACTTACATTTTCTTAAGTCTGCATGTTTTAAGGTTTTTTATTTTATTTTCATTTATTTATTTTTATACAGCCATGAGTTTGACTAACAACCCCTAATATCTAGAAACTAGGGGAAAAACATAGATGTGAACCAAACTTCACCTAAAACTCACAGCTACACCTGATACATATATTTATAATGAATTTAACAATACTTGCAAACATTAATAGACAGTCAGTCACAAGATGTGCAGTCCTGATCTGACATGGCAGATCTGGGTCCTGATTTTGCAGTTCATGTCTATTTCTTATTAGCAACACAATATTGAATGATTCACAGCTCATCCATTCTATCTTGTATGCCTGGGTTTTTTAGTATTTATCCACCAGAATAAGAAAAGTCTGCCTGTGCGACTCAAGTGGGCAGAAAGGCGACAAGAATCTTGTTTTATCAACAGGAACCCTCCAGAGCCTCAAAATGCACAGTCCTTGCCTTGGAAAATATTTTTAGGAAGAAGACAGAGGTTTGCCCTTCAGAGAGAAACCCTTTCCGTGTTTGTTAGGATAACCCTATCTGTCTCATGATACCTTTAAGCACAAACTCAGAACTTTTCCCCTTGCCACGCTTGAGTTGCTTTTATTTGTTTCTGATGGAGTGGGTTTCTGTATAGGAGACCTCCTTTGTGTTTATATCATAGAGTCCTTTGAGCCTGGATCTGAAAGCTTATGTTATTGTTCTTCCTCCTGGCATCCCCAAGACAAATAGATTACAGAACCTAGATTTATTTTTAAGCTTTTCCTCTTTGTTATTTAGTGCCTTGTAATCTTTCAGTAACACATTTCATGTTTTATCTGCTTAGCTTAATTTCCACCTCCATACTGTTATTTATGTGTCATGTTTAATCGGTTGTGTTTCCATTCCATCAGTACATTGGCTTAGAGTGTTTATTTAGACATCAGATTATTTAGCCTTCTACTATGTATGATACTGACACAGTAGTACCTTGCAGCTCTTTTAAACTAATGTTAACATATTCTGTGAGCGCCCTTAAGAATTTTTCAGATGATGACTCTATTATATTTTACTCCAAAGGGAGAAGTACAGTTTTAATTCATTCGATTTGACATACTGCTGCAGGAAACCTCTCAGACTTCTGAAATACAGATTAATTTGGGTTGTTTTGTTCTTAGATAAAAAATCTTTTTGTATCTAAGAAAAGGGTAATATTTACTCGAAAATTAGTCAGACATGGAAAAACAGCAATTGCAAGCCTATTCAGTCCCTTTTTTTCCATACTAAAAAAGGGAAAAAGTAGTGAAAACCCCAAAGTCAGGAAGGAGGACTACAAAATGAGAGATGAAATAGAAGGAACATCACAGGGGTGCTCTCCCTTCCTCCAAGAAATCCAAAGTCTACAATCTCCTGAAAGGGTGTTAGACCTTGACCATCACTATAATTTCAGCAGATTTTGAGAAAGAGCATGTGATATACCAATTTAAGTTACTTCTGTTAATAAGGAGTAATGTGGTGGTTACAATCATAGTCTAAAAACTAATTCTTCTTGGAAGGAGATGGATTTGTTTGGTGCAGCAATAAAGCATCATGATTTCTAGTTTGTAAGATGTCAAAGTGAACCTTATAGAAAGCAGACTGTATGACAGAGAATCGATAAAAGAAATTCACCGGTGCTTAGTAAGAGCTAAGCAGCAGTATTCCACTTTCGCCTGCCAAATGGCCTGTCAGGTCACCTTGAGCAAGGTACCTTTCTGGGCTGGGCTTTCTAAACTACCGAGCGATAGCATTCAAGTCTCCTACAACTATGACAAAAGATGACTTTTTCAAAAGAGATCAACATCTCTCTGGGAAACCCAGGAGAAGACACCAGAGTTTTAAAAGTTGCCAGAATACAACAATCCACATTCAGCATCTAAATTGCCTGACTATTTGAAAAAGGTGTTGCACTTCTATATCTAAACTGAATGTTTCTGAACATCAGGCCTTCTCCATATATTTCTTCATTCTGAAAACTGACAATCTAATAAAATTAAGCATGTTTTTTGAACAAATACCCATCCATCACAGAATACACTTAACCTGAAAACTTTATCAGTTGCCAAGTACAAACTGATAGGAAAAATTATTAGATTAAATTTATAAACCTCCTTAGAAAAATCATTACAGTGTTACTGTCCCAGTGTTCCACTCTGAAACCTGGAGTGATCTAGTTACACTGGCTGGTATTAAAAAAAAACCCACAATCTTTTTTTCTCATTCATGAGCAATAAACAGATATGAAAAACTGTACTGCAGTAGTAAATACAGAACACAAACATTGCAATTTAAGAAGCCAGAACAATTGACAATATGTGTGATATACCACCAATAAGCTTTACCTCTTCTGCTACTGCAGTATTTGCTCACATACTTGACCCTACCAGTCTCCAGCTTCATTAAAACACCACCAATATTTATATTTACAATTGGACACATCCACTAGAGCTCATGGTTTTGATGAGATCTGTTCTGAACTAAATATAATTGCATATTGTTCTTAACTACTAATATGATGGAAAGGTAAGCTTAGTTATTGGAAATTGAGAGCAAGACATGAGTAGAATTCAAAATGATCTTGACAAACAGGAAAATGGCCTGGAAAAAAATATGGTGAAATTAATCACTGGCCAGAATATATTGTAGTTAGGCAATATGAAATGGGAAAACCTGGCTAGGAAGCAGAAAGAGTTTGAAAGCTATTGTGCTTCAAACTGTACACTGAAATCAATGGCAGAATACTGTAGTGAAAAAACAAACGTCACACTGGGATGGACAAACATGTGCATCACCCAAAAGACACATAAAATTAACTTTACACTCTTCTCAGCCACTGAAGCCCCAGCTGGCATTCTGGATATCTCTCTCTTTCAAGGAAAGAGCTATTTCTATTCACCTAATTGACTACTTTCTATTTTCCTCTCAATTTGAGCACATTTTGAGTATGTGAAAATTGATCTTTCCAGGTCCTGGTTTAACCTACTTATCAGCTACTCCAGCTGAAGTTTTCTAATGAATTGTTCACCCAAACAACATGTATATATAAATTAGACTGTAGCATTGAACAGCAAATAGTTTGGAATAGGATTTAATAAGAGGACAGATTACAGTAATGATGTGCAGGGTTTAGCCAAATAAGTATGCTGACCAGCTGCTGGTTTACACTCAGCTGACCCCTTCTAAAACCATTCTCTCTAGACTTTCAAGTTTCTTCCTCCCTTTCCTTGTCTTTGGCCCTTCCACTAAACATCTCATAACTCCACAAGCTCTTTCAAATATCCCATAAGAGGACACGTTTCCATGAGATTTTTTTTCCTCCTGCCTTATCAGATGCAAAGTTCAGGTTGAACTTCATCAATGCAGTGCAGGAGCATGTTCCACACTAGCCCAGAAATCAGCAACACAAAACATTTAATCTTTCTTATCATCTATGTTATCTCCAGCCATTAAGGACTGATTTGTTATCTTTCTTGTCTTTTTGTTTGGTTGTTGGTTTTTTTGTGCTTTTCTGTAATGCTGAATAGCCACTAAGCAGAAATCCTTACAAACCTGATATCCTCAGGTTATCACAGCTGTTTCCTAATCCCTGGTAAGGATGTGATTCAGATTTTATTGATGTAGACAGATTCCCCTTGATTAGATGGAATTTGGACTCATTTATCCAATAACTATCTGGCAAGTTCACATTTAGTTAGGATCTCTGAAGGTGACCGAGATATAAACAAAGCTGAGCATACTGGTCTGATTACAGTTTCTTTGATCGGGGGGAGTGAATAGATGATTTCCTGTGGAACCTTTCAACTAAATTAGTGCATAATTATATTTATTTATTTTCAAGTTTAGACTTTTGACACTTCTGTTATTTCTGCTGAGGAATGGCTCTGGCTTTTACTGCTTGGTGAAAACTGCAATGAGGCGCTTCCTTCAAAATGACAGGGGGTGTTTTCTTTCCCTTCCTTTCTTCCTTCCTTCCTTCCTTCCTTCCTTCCTTCCTTCCTTCCTTCCTTCCTTCCTTCCTTCCTTCCTTCCTTGCTT
>NW_010267529.1:27811-31341 GCF_000690775.1 Eurypyga helias
CTCTCTCTCTCTCTCTCTCTCTCTCGCTCTCCCGCTTGCCCTTCCTCTCCTTCTCGGTGATATGGATACACTATTCCTAAGCCCAGAGCTAATACATCTTCCTTATATAAAACTGTCTCAAGTGGACATAGCAGATGAGTAATTCACTGCTGCTTTACAATGTGTGACTCAGCATTTATTAGTCAAGATATTCCCATTAAAACTATAAAACACTGCAGTTTTATATATACACACGACACAGTGCCAGTGGATGTGTCTATGCTATTAGAATAGCACATGAATGACACCTTTCACAATAAGTGAACTCATCAACAACCTGTTTTGGAGGCTAGGAGAGTTTAGCTGTATGGATTGCACAATCAAAGAAAAATGGTCACTAGCACATTTAATGTATTAGTGCAGATGTAGTTTTGACTCTTTGCTCCGTACTAAATCATCTGTCTTCCCTTCAAGGTGGAATATAGCTATGTTAATAGTCTGAATAATGACTGATAAATACACACCAATGTTTTCACCTATTGCTTATACTGAAAAACAGCATTGTAGAAAAAGACCTGGGAGTCCCTGTGAATAACAAGATGACCATGAACCACCGATGCCATTGAAGCCGTGAAGGCCAAGAACATCCTGGGCTGCATTAGGCAGAGCATTGCCAGCAGTTCAAGGGAAGTGATCCTTCTCCTCTACTCAGTGCTAATGAGATGCATGTAAAATACCGTCCTGTTCTGAGACCTCTAGTACAGGAGTGACACAAACATACTGGAGTGAATCCAGCTATAACGATGACTAAGGGATTGAGGCATCTGACATATGAGGAGAGGCTGATAGAGCTGGAATTGTTAAGCCAGGACAAGACAAGGCTCTGGAGAGATCTTATAGACACGTATAAATGCCTGAAGGGGAATGTCAGAAGGTGGAGCCAGGCTCTAACATCAGAAAAAATCATTTTCCTGTGAGGGTGGTTAGACATTGGAACAGGTTTCCCAGTGATGTTTTAGAATCCCTATCCTTGGTAATAATCAAAGACGAATTGACATGCCTGTAAGAAACTTGATGTATCTGATGCTACTCTGAGCAGCAGAGTTGGACTAGACGATCTCCAGGGTCTTTTCTGACCTCAGCTGTTCTGCGAGTCTGATATACAAACACATATATGCACAAGCATATATGCACTATTTACATATTATGTATATAAATAATTAAATAATGCATTACTGATGTCTCAACATGCCTATAATCTAGCTCAACACTTTAAACATCTATTTTACATTATTAACATACAAAGTGCCTGCAGTATTTGCCCAGACAGTGTTCTGAAAAACAGAGAATCAGGCATATACCAAGGACATAACTTTCCACTAGTAGTAGCTTCCCACAGTTTCAAATAAACAAAACTCATTGTCTGCTTGCAGGACAAATAGAAGAGACAAGTGATGCCCTAAATTTACCTTAGAGCTTTTACATCTCCACAAAGATACACAGGTAGTACGGTTCACTGAAAAATATCAAGTGGAAAATTCATGCTTTCATAGCAAAAAAATTAAACTGGATATCTTTGTTCAGCCTTAGAATTGGCCCTAATGCTAATCACAGCCAGCAGCAAACACAACTAAATACCAGCTTCTGTCTCCCTCATTGATCTTTATTTCACTTCAAGGACTAGGGAAAATGAAAAAAAAGAAAAACAGAGCTAGTTGTTCAGTTCCTGATACTGTTGTTAAGATTTTTCCTCTGCCTTCCAAGCCACAGACATTTTTTTCTTTTTTTAGTCAAGATACTGCTGCAACAGTGTTGTTGTTTACTATACATGTTTCTTAATTTTGTAGGAAAGAGCAAATAGCCTGTTGTACTCAGAAGATATGATCATTTATTTACTTGAACTTCCCTCGCCTACATCACATTAAAGACATGTGGGCAGATGAAAGATTTTATTTCTCTTTAATTCCATCTCTTTATCCCACAAGGGTTTTTCTTCAAAAATCTGCCTTTTACCCACTGTAACAAAAGATAAATTACTATAATTAAGCTACTCTTCTACAGATTTTCTTCTCCTATTTAATATATAGCATGATTTTTTTTTTTCACTGAAAGGATTTTCTTCAACAGTGAAATCCAATTGTTTCGAGAATAAAATATTCACAGGAGCAGTAGAGTATTTTTCCTCGAGGAAAAATCCAGAGCACATCTTTAAACACTGCTAGTTTTGCTTTCTCCAGAACAGTCTTTCCTTAGGAGAAAGATATAGGTGAGTTGAATTTGTTTTTTCCAAAACAGCAACAGTGCATTTTAGCTCGATGGTTAAGATTTTCACTCAGAAAACAGAAGCTCTAGTTTACATCAGTGGTGAAATCTCACCTCTCATTTGTCAAAAGAATACCTTAACCCATAAACTACAGTGTGAGGAACAGTAGGGGCAAGCACAAATGATGCCTGTTATGTCTCATTTCTCCAGCTACAACTGAATTATTTCAGAACAAATACAAGAGTCAGAGGGTCACAGACATGGGACAAACAAGAGCAATTCCTGCAGGTTAGTGAGCAAAACATTCAGCCGGGACATGACAGATCAAAGCTCTAGTTCTCACTCCTTGTATGGCTGCTAGGGAGCATTTCATTCTTGATTTTTATTATTATTTATTGATAAAGCTGTCCCATGACAAAGTTAATGCCTTATTTCACAAACAGTTCTGTGGAGGTCAGGATGGCAATGTGTTGTATAATGCCATTGTGTTCATGTTTCAGGGTCAAGGATTGTGTGAGGAAAGTGTTTCTGAAGATCAGATGTTAAAAGTTTACCCTTTTGGTTTATTCGTCTGCTCATTCACAGTCTTTTGGGTCACTTCTTGAATTCAGTGTTTTTTGTTTTATTAAACTCTCTTTTCACTGAAAATTGAATTACAACTAACTGCATTGGTTTGTTGTCTGTTCAAGTGAAGTAGTATTTGTATAAAGACATTTTGGAATTGCTGCATATTTGCCCATCCAGATTTTCACAGAATTGTTGAGGTTGAAGGGCACTTGAGGAAGTCTTCTAGACTAAACACCTTAATCTAACATGATCATTTAGAGCACGTGTCATAGTTTAACCTCAGTCAATAACTAAGCACCACACAGTCAATCATTCACCCCCTTCCTCCCAAGGGGGATAGGGGAGAGAGTCTGAGGAAGAAAAGAACATGCGGGTTGAGATAAGAACACTTTAATATTTGAAAATAAATGAAATAAAATAATTATAATAATAATACTATACTGCTACTACTAATATGTAAGTTTTGGCATTGGTCATTGGTGTGATTGCACCTCCTGGCCAACTCCCCCTCAGACTATATACCGAGCTTGATGTTTCAAGGTATGAAATGTCCCTTTGGTCAGTTTGGTCAGCTGTCTATGCTCTCTTACTAGAAGCTGAGAGGAGAGAGGCAGTATGAGAAACTGAAAAAGCCCTAAGTTTGATACAAATATTGTGTGGCAACAAGTAAAAACTTCATTAGGTTGTCAACATTCTTCTCAGCAAAAATCTGAACCATAGA
>NW_010267529.1:31372-33106 GCF_000690775.1 Eurypyga helias
TACTAGCTAGTGTGAAAAAAATAACTCTATCCCAGCCAAAACCAGCACAGCAGGTCACCCAGGACTGTGTACAGTGGGTTTTAAATATCTCCAAGAATGGAGACTCTACAGCTTGTCTGGGTAAACTGTTTGAATGCTCAGTCACACCCACAGGGGGGAAAAAAAAAAAGTTATTTTCTTATGATTGGATGAAATCTTTTGGTTTTTAATTTGTGCCAGTTGTGTCTTTTCTGCCAGTGGGTGCCATGAGAAGACTCTGACTCCTGCATCTTCTTTCACTCACACTGGGTATTTTCATTAGATTTGTCTTCTCCATGCTAAACAATCCCAGTTCTCTTAGCCTTTCCTCATAGGAGAGATGCTCCAATACCTTCATGGTTTTTCTGTCCCTGCACTGGCCTTCCTCTAGCCAGTCTATATCTTTCTTATACTGGGAAACCAAGAACTAGAACCAGTGCTCCAAATGTGTCCCATCGGTGCTAAGCAGAGGGGAAGTATCACCTTCCTCAGACTGATGGTTAATCTTCTAATGTTTCAACCCAGAATGCTGTTGTCCATCTTTGCCATGAGGGTGTATAATTGGCTTAATGTCCACTAGGACAACAAGATTTTTCTCTGCAGAGCTGCTTTCCACAGTCACCCCACTCTCCACGCTGGCATGGGATTATTCCTTCCCAGAGGGAAAAGAGCATTTCCCCTTGTTGAACTTCATAAGTTTCTTGTAGGCTGATTTCTATAGCCTGTACAGGACTCTTTAAATGACAGCACAACCATCTGATGTATCAGACACTCCTCCCAGTTTTATGTTGCCCGCAAACTTGCTGAGCATGCACTCTGTCCCAACATTAATAAAGGTGTTGTGTTGTCCCAGTATTGACCCAGTATGGACCCACAGGGTATATCAATTGTGACTGGCCCCAGCTGTACTTTCTGCCACTAATCATATCCCTCTAGGCCCTGCTGTTCATCCAGTTTTCAGTTTACTTCACTGTCTCCATACCTAAAGTATCTGAAACCTAAGAGTAGGAGGTGGCATTCCTTATTTATGACATTTATCTTCCAAAGCCACTGATACACTGACTGAAGCCCTGCTTCCCAGGAATTCATTGGACATTGCCTGCTGATGGAAACTAGAGAATAAATCTTTGGCTTTCCTTTGCTTCCGCATGGAGCCTTTGCTTTTCCTTTTATTAAACCGTCTTTATCTTGACCCACAAGTTTTTTTTCCATTTTATTTTCTCCCCCCTGTTCTGCTAAGGACAGGAGTGGTGATAGACCAGATTGGTGGGCACCTGGCCTCCAGCCAGGGTCAACCCATCACAAAATCCATGCCAATTACACATTTCTGTCCTTCTTGTCTTCAGAGATTATTTCCAAGGAATTTTCCATCACCTTCCTAGTGACTGGGGTGAGGCTTACCAATATTCTCCTTCTTGTCCCTCTTGAAGGTAACGGTTACAACTGCTTTCTTATATAGCACAATATCTTGTATGATTTTCTTTATGCCACAATCCAGAGGTATCAATCCAGACAGAAGAGAGCATTATGAAAATATATTTGTCTGTTTATATGAACTTGTGAACTTTCTTTTGCCTGAAGAACCAGACCTTTTCACTTAGCATCAGTGAATGTGTCTATACCACTAGTTTAACAGTGGTGGGGGGTGTACAGAGGCATTGAAAATCTGTGTTATATTGTTATTAGTCCATTTGAGATAAGAACTATTTATTAATT
>NW_010267530.1:0-58417 GCF_000690775.1 Eurypyga helias
AATGGGGGGGGGGAGAATCAGAAACTGAAGAATGTTCCATAACAACTGTAAAGGAATGTATAATTAAGCAGCAGAACAGATGCTTCGAACTGCAAATATGCAAATTTCGAAGTAGAAAAATTTAAGATTAGCTTTATTTTGAAAAGGTGTGTCCTATTATTATCTTGGAAGTTATCTAAGATAATTTTAGAAAAATCTGTTAGCCACTTTAGAGTATGGCTTACTGATGTTTACACCTACAGAGTTACCCTATGTTTATCACTCCATACGCCTAGAGATAGCCCAAATAAAATAGAGCAAATATAAAACAGCCTGTTGGCCAATCCTTTGCATACCAGAGGTTTTGAAAAGCTGTGCACTAGTTTCCTGAGGCAGAATACCATTTATCATCAGAAAACAGAACAGACTTTTATCAACTGTTGGAAATAACTGGAAAGTTGTAATGGAGATAACGAGCTACAATTACATAGAAGGGGCTGAAGCAGAAATTCTGAGTTTTATAGAAACTTCTGTGATACAAGGATTTCCAGAAAATGGCAAACACCACCCTGAAAAGAAGCTCTGATCAGAATTGTTTTGATTAAAAATGAATTGATAGAACAAAAAAAAAAATATACAAATTTTGAAAATAAGTGTTTCTTCAAGTTTTTCATCAGATTGCCTTAGTTTTTAAAAGGTCTATTCAAATTCACTCAGCTCTGTGCTATGATCCCCAGATACCGAAGAATGCAACAACATTACAAGTAGAAAGTACTCAGCAGGTTATAATCTTGCCCTTTTTCTACCCTGGGTGAAAAGACAGGCACCACAGAGAAGCAATCCCAGTAATGACATAGGATTGCTTCAAGGGCAGGTGTGAAGAATAGATGGATGTTGCTCTCACACCAATAATCCTGTAACCTCAGAGCCAGTTGGTGGAGCTAACACTGGTTTATGTACTCATAACTTGCTGTGATTGATATTGCACATTTCTTTGTCCTTATTACTGACCAAGGCCATAAATCCCAATTATGGAAGACAGTTGAGTTCAAGCTGCTGCCATATTTCACAGCAACGCTAATGAAGAGGTTACCAAAGGTCACCTTGGTCAGAAAGCAGGACCATGGAATAGTAAGCTTATATCTTCACTATTCAGCCAAAACGTCTTTCAGGCTGAATGAGCTTTGATTACATCCTATCAGACCCTCAAGCTACATTCTTCTCCCCGGGCCAGCAACAGAACCTGGATACCTGATCTCCTGTCTTGTGAGTTGTGAAATGTACTGGCAAAGCGTGTGTCAGCCCCTTCTCCAGAGGTTAAATGAAGTGGCAGCCATTCCCACAGCTCAGGCAGCTGAGGGGTGAGCTGTGGTATGGAGAGAGGGAGCCCTCTGAATATATAATTCATCCCCACAGTTGGCCTGTACCAAAAAAAAAAAAAGACTACAGATTTTCTTAATTTATTTAAAATACATAAGTAATTCCCTTATTTTATGCCAACTATGAAGACCTACCCATTTCAATGCACCAAGTCTGTATTGAAAGCTTGCTGATGTAACATCTCCAAGGCTCTGACTAACGATAGATAAAATTGCTTTGAGACACACCTAACAACACACAACTTTTAACTTGTTATTTCCAAAACACAAAAAGAACACAGCTTATTAAACAAGAAAAAAAAAAAAAGAATCTGAATTCTTCTACAACTTGTCTTTCAGGGTAGTATCTACACCATGACTTTCAGTTTAATGTCCATCAGAAGCAAATACCAAAAGGCTTAGCATGCCCCCAGTTGCTTCATAGCAGCCGTGGAAGCCAATTTCCCTGATGTCTGTGGGGAGAAGATGCAATCCATCCATTTGTACTGCATTATGTGGCATGCACTCACAAAAAGGGGATGATTATGTGGAGTTATTATTGTTCACCTTCTTACTGGACAAAGTCTAGACTAGAGTTGAATGTCTTAGGTGACAAATCCCTATAACAGATTTATAGCAATGCACTGGACTAAGGAAAGATCTTGTTCTTTTCCCCAGCCACAGAGAACATATATGTTCTAAAAAAGGCTTTTACCCTCATAATGAGGAGTCAAAATGCATCATCCAACAAGCATACAGGCACATTACACATCTTGGATGCAGGATGAATACAGTTATTTACTAGATAATCTAAAGCTCCGTAAGTGTACGACTATAGAGGACTGTGGTAGTCAAACTACATATCCCATCTCATTTTGTCCCATTTGTTCTATTTATACCCCTGGAAGCAAAAGTCTCAGCATGCCCCAGAGTCTCTAGAGATCTGGAGACAGGAGGGAATATTCTCTTAATTATCCCATATCCCAGTGGTATACGTCACAACCCAAAGTGCATAAAGCTCCTGGCCTGATTATCATTCACATGCTGTGTGGAATTTATTAAATTCCTTATCCCACAGCTGTTTAATCAGTGGTATTATTGGAATGAGATATTTACCCCACTGGGTGGTATGGACTGGGGCAGGAAAGCATGCCAGGAACAGCTTTGCTGCTGCCTATTTATAAAGACAGTGTAATTTTCTTTCCCCCTCCCATTCCTCAGTAGAACCTGTTACAGCTCCAGCAACAGAGCACGGTTTATTCCATGTCTTGTTTTCTGCAATAAATCTCTACTCCTGATGTGTTTTGATCCACAGCCAGTTTAATCTGCCTATTGACTGTTAAACTTTGTTTATTGTTTGCACGGGAACTTTAAGAATTAAATCTTTCTTTCTCCTTCTCCCAGATCCAGGTTGAAAATTTTTTGAAGGGATTCAGAGCTAGGCTGAGAACCTGAGAGCGCCATTTCCTCCTCAAAATAAAGCTCTCATGGCATTATCCCATGAGCACTGCCCCCAGCCTGGCTGGTTTTAGACAGTGTATTGTTCAGTCTCCTTGCTTGGACAGTCTAGATTCTCATTCAGTTGCTTTGCTCAGTCTTCAGATTCCTTGCTGAGACTGCAAATTGCAACCAGCTATTGTTCTTACTTACATTTCAGCCATGCCCTTAACTGTGACTTGGAGTCCAGTGCACTACAAATTGTTTCTGCACAGAATAAGAGACAGTTTCCATTCCTAACACTCAAGGTCTGTGTCCATTTCAACCAACTAAGCACCTAAAATAAAGGTCAAAGTCACATGTATGAGTCTTTCTCCTCTCTGTTGTGCACGGAGCCTAAACAGACACCTTACAGTTGACTTTCCAGGAAGACATCCCAGCCTCTCTTTCCATTTGCTGTATTAAACTGAAGCTGTGGAAGTATGCAGCAAGTTTGCTCTTTTTCCCCTAAAGGACTTGCATGACTATTCAGCTTTCTGCAGTATGCTGTGTTAGATATGTCTCCATCCAGGACAGATCTCTGGAGCATGGCTAAGTTGCTGTCCTGAAAGTTCATTTACCTTCATAAAGCCACAAGGGAACAGTATGGAGTAACAGAGAGATGGAGAAACATCTGGTTAGCCAACACGTGGGCCACAGGAGTAATGAACCCTGCATTTTAATAGGTAAGTCTGCACCTGCACAAGATTTCCAGCTTCTGCACCAGCAACAGCTCTAGAGAGGGATAAATAATTAAGACAATAAGGCTGAGGTGGAAAATGGCTGCGATATTTGCTTTCCTTAAGAGCACATTAGGGACATGCATAAAATCAAACACGGTTGAGTTTGCTCTAACTGAACTTTGATTGACCCCAGAAGCCCTCTTAACTGAACAGGCTGGTGAATCTACCCTCTGTAATCCGAAAAAGCACTGATTATTCTTCGGCTGGTCCTAAGGCCTTGTGACTTAGTCTTATTTGGAACACAAGAACCCTAAAACCCCGTGATTCCAGAACTTCAAACTATGTGGGCCATGACCTCTGTGTTGCACAGCCATCCTGCAAGAGCCTGCTCTGCTCCTATGGCTATTTCCATACTGAGGCATTTGCCATTCTAACCTATAAACCTACTGCAATGATGATGTGAATACAGGCTCCAGAGGAGCCTGATCACCATTGCATCAAACCATACATGATTCCTGTTGCTGTACTTCATTTTTAGGGAAAAACATCATCAGTTTTCAGGTCAAATAGTCTCCTTCATGAGAAAAATACTGTGGTTGACACAGATCAAGAGTTAGGTGGGTGACATCTTTCACAGTAAAGTTTGAGAAGACTCAGGTCTGGGGGTGGTGGTCTTGAAGGGTAGACAGAAACCACCTGCTGGAATGCACACTAAAATTATTTAATTTCTCCGAGAACAATACAGTATGTTGCACACAAGGGATCTTGTTCAATTTGGAAACCAACACACACTGAAGTCTTCCTTTGCCTTCTGTGGAGCCAAACTGAAGTTAAACTTCTGACCCCCCTGCTGTCAAAGAGTCCAGTCAAGAAAAGGCATATCAAAGGCCTATGGGCTTTTCACCAGTATTCTACATCCCTTTGTGCAGAGACACCAACACTGATCAGGTTTCATATCCATAAGACACAGGCTGGAAGACATTCAAGAGCTCAGAAAAGCACTTCAGAGGACAGCTTATTATAAAGGAGTCGTGTAGCCGTAAGAGCAAGAATGATGACCTTTTGAAAACTGGTCACATTATTGAAGCTTCTAGCGTGTCTTAGTCTCAGCTCAAAATCTCCCTGCTCTGGGCAAACACAGATGAAAGTTTATGTACAAGGGAGCCCAGGATAAAGAGCAAGACACAAATAAACAGGGAAGCAGCAGTAAACTTGTATCAGCCTTTAACTGTGGCTCCACAACTACCAAGAGTGCCAACAATAATCCTCAGTATTTTACCTAGTTGTTTCCCAAACAGGGAAGTATAAGGTCTAGATTTTTATATGATCCTTTTCCATAAGCATATAACATACTTGTTATTTAAGAAGCTTCGGTTCCATTTTCCATGTTCAGCAATAATTATACATGTGGTAGTAGACAAGTGAAATGCTCTCTGCCTCAGTTTCCCCATTTTAAAAATAGCTCTAGTAACAAGCTCAGAAGCACATTTGCACATGATCCTTTACAGAGATGTGTGCTCATCACTGACAATAATGAAGAACATCCAAAATAAATTAACCATGCCCTACCCCAAACAGAAGCAAACCAGATATCTAAGTGCACCACAGAGTATGAACTTAATTTATGAATCCTTCATGCATGTTTTACGAAATTCAATGTACGATTGGACTTTGAAAAGAAATTGGTATGCTACTCAATATAAACTAGTGGGATAAAGCAAATAATAAATAATATTAATAATAATTGCAATTTTAATAATACTCTAAATAACATTTTCAATTCCAAGCAAAACAAGGGAGAGTATTTAAAAGAAGCATTTATGATATTCTTTTCACCAATATTCAAGGTACCAAAGAACTAACTAAATAGCTTTCTGAAATTTCAAACTGTGCATAATCTGGTGAAATATGTGGTTGCCTTACATTAATAGAAAGATGTTTACAGGTGAAAAGATGCATGTTAGTAATTTTCAGCTTTAGTATTTACAGAATGGTCACAGTGGCCACTCACACTCAACCAGGGGCAGAATTTTTAAGATTTTCACAATACTTTTACCATTTTCTGACAAAATATATTACTGTGCCTTCCAGGCTTTAACTGACTACTTCAGTGTGTGCTAGTGAAAATCCAGAGGTGTGACAGTGGCCACAAAGCTACTGCATAAGTGAAGTGACAAATGTTTTCTTGCTTGCTTACAAGTGACCAAGAAAATAAATTTCCTTCAAAACTTGAATGCTTTTATGAATATTCAAATGGCCAAGTTAGCTTTAACCAACAGTTTCCGAGACTAAAGATAGTGATTCTGCTAACCCAAATGATAAACTGGGCACAGAAATTATTCATATTCTTTACTGCAGCTCTTGGCCTATATTTGCTGAGAAAGTAATTGTAAACATCTGTCCCGCTGGGTCACTGAGTGACGGATCCAGTGTAACCTTCAGACATACTTACAGCTAAGGAGGTTTCCAAATGTAAATTGGTGTTCTGGGAGTGAATACGCTGGCCGGTTGCTCGTGAGTCACAGCTGAGAAATGCAGCACAGGTATGAGCTCATAAAACCTCTGGCGACCTGCAGAATATAGACATGGAAACCCTATCATGGAAAAACCCCAGTGCCACATAAATGCTGTCTGAACAGCACCAGCTAATTGCAAATCAGAGCTATCCACTAGAAGAGGAAGCGTCTTTGTACAGCACCATTGTGTGGAAATGAAATGGAAAGCTGCAAGCTGCGAGGCTGAATAACCTGTGTACAGAATCACCATGGGATCACTGCTCCTGCCAATAAAGGATGGGAAAGAAAAGGTGGCCCTGCATTTAGGATGGAGTTTGGAATTTGGAAACCCATGTTTGTGTCCTGATTCTGCTAAAATATTTTCTCTCTAAGTCCGAGCATGTTGCTCCGAGAGGGCATGTGGACACAGTCAAAAATTGAGCTGTTAACTCTTTTCCACCTCTTGGATACAACACTACTAAGCTCACAGAGAGTCTTGAGCATCAGGGAAGCAAGACCAGAGAAATCCCATCACATTCAGGTGATCTATGTGTTCCAAAACAGAGTTAAAATTCTTGGCTCTTAAGTGGAAAAAAAAAAAATGTTCTTGCTGGGCTGCTTCAACAAAATGGAAACCCTTGGAGTGCAGCAGAGCTGGAACCAGTCAGAGAGGTGTGAAGAAAGTTTGTAAACATTTTTTCCCAATTATATTGCCATTTATAGAGAGCCTAACAGAGTGAGTTGGGTAGCTGGCCAGCATAAACACATATCGTTCATATTATAAAAGCACAACGCAATAGCATGAAATGCCAGCTAGGATCAGGAAACCCAAATTAGTTTCATATACTGCTTTAGGAAGACTGAGATCTGCAGTTCAGGTCTGATATCCATATTTTAATAATGACCGTGAAACAATAGTCTCCAAAAATGATCTCAAATCTTGAACACCTGCTTTAAAGCAAAAGGAATGCAGGTTTCTTTTCCTACATGGTGACTTGATCCCATAGGAATCAGAGAGGAACATGGGGCATAAGGACAATATCAGAAGACTCCTTACTTCAGTTAGAGTCACAGCCTGCATGTTTACCACCTTCCTCCTACCCACCCCACTTCTGTGGCCAATCTGGACTAGAGATGAAGCACCTCAGTTTTGTTTACTGCTTGTCTATCAGGGAGGGTCAAGCCCGTCAACAGCTACAAAGCAGTCAATTCTCTACCCCTTGAAACCATCGCACTGAGGTTAGCTGTCTTTGTAACCAATGTTTCCCAACTTGGGCATTGCAAAACCAGTGTCGATAGGGGAGGAGAAGGGGACAAGGGGTCAGAAAGTCAATCAAGGGGGTTTGTGAGGCATTGAAATGTTATTACAATCCACAGCCAAGAAAATCTTGCTATTCTTGTCCCTGTACCACCTTCATCTCCAAGGTCAAATATTCCCTGCCAGCATCTCAGAACATCTGAGCACAAACATGTTAGACTTCACCATATTATCACCCTTACTTTTACAGGCAGTCACAAAAACTGGTTGACTTGTAGAAAGGGGTTGTGACCTAAGGCGGCCGAGATACCTTACACTTACTGAACCAGGATGTAGGGGCTAACCTGAGCCCTAACTCAGTGAAATGCCATTAAACAAGCCATATAGCTATTACAGCTAAGGTATTAATCCCCAATTTATACATTCACATAACTTTCTAACAGGACTAATCATTGAGATGAAATTGCACAGGTGATTAAGTAATTTTCTGAATTAAAGTCTACTTGGTTACTGTTGGATGTTTGGGGGTTTTTAATTATGTATTCCAGTCTTATTCAGACCAACGTGAATACATGGACAAAGCTCACCTAAATATAAATGGAGCTGAAAGAAAGGGTATTCCTCCATTTTCTAAGCAACTGAGTTCAGGGACAGAGTGGCCCTGAACCTCTGGATTATTTCAACTTTGGAAGATGGGGGTGGGATGCCAGGCAAGGGAGGCATTGCTGCTTCCATGGATGGACAGCTGGCACTTTCGAAGAGGGAAGTGGATGCACAGAAGACCACAGTGACATTTGTTGCAGCCTCAGCTTCAGCAGCCTTTAGCTTGCTGAGGTTTGGCAAAATGTCACACCCTGGAGCCGGGAGCAACAAGAGGTTTGCTTCAGCCGCCGCTGTAACAATTAAAACAAGGATCCCTATGTGCTTCCCAATCCACTGGCCCTTTTGCACAACTCCTTTAGAAACCTGTGGCTGGCGATGATCTGTGAGGAGATGCACTGAAGTCATCGCCAGCAGCCTGGAAAACATGCAAAAGCCAGCATTGTCTCCTGGGCTGCTGCTCCATTTCAAGAGATCAGTGCTTTAAAGAGCCAGGAGGCTTCTTGACTGTACTCATTTTCCTAAAATTATAAAAACTGACCGCACAAAGATAAGCAGAATGATTTCATTAGGGCAACACACACAGCAATTTCTAGCTGCATCCAGCAAGTTACCTGGGGGCTGGTAAGAGCCTCAGACGAGTCTCTTGATTCACCATCCCAGTATCTGGAGATACTAGGGATACATGAGTGTGAAAGCTCAGCCCAGATCTTTTCTTCCCAGTCTCCCTGAACTGATATAGCCAAGCAGTTCCCCCCTTGCCCCACCTGTAAACCAACCCCTTCCCCTCCCAGCCAGGCACATAAAATGGATGCTAACTCGTCCCTTTCTCCTCACATGTTGTGACCTTCTGGGAGAGCAGCTTTGGGCAGATGCCAGAAACCACAAACTAGCTGCTGGGTGAATTTGCTTGTAAAACTTACTAGCACATTATCTCTGTGGTATTTACTATTAAATGTGTGACTCTCCAGGTAAACATGGACCTATTCCAGGCTCTTTATCTTCTGTGCTGAAGGTAATTTTAAAAGAAGGGCTGTCAGAGTGTCAACCTCACTGTCAGTTTTAAAGCCTGGGATGGAGACAGGTGCAGGAAGAGTTTGGTGTAACAGGAATGCTTGGCAAGCAGAAGAAAGTTTCTCATACACCAAGCTGAGTATCGTGAACACTAGTATTTGTCTTTTTGGCAGAAATGGGCTGCAGAAAGGAGAGCAGGAGAATTTATCTCCTCTGATTCAATCTATAGGTTGTATCTGCAACCTGAGGAAAACAAGCTGGTGCTGTTGTCTTTGCGTCATCTCATGCTAGGAAAGGACTGCCTTAGGGTCATTCTCACCTCAGATACTGATGTTCCTATATGGTAAGACTTCAGCCATGAAGAAGTGTGCAGCTTTGCCCCTCAAGGGCAAGAGAAGAAATGTCAACAGAGAATGGTGATTAAGGCACGGTGTCTGACATCCAGCAGCACTGGGAACTGCCCAGTAAAACTCATTTCTGAGAAATTAAATAACACACTGCCAATGAAAAGGAACATGACCACTGAAATGGGGTTTAACTCTAAGGAGGGAATCAGCTAGTCACAAGCACCTTGTAAACATCCGACTGGAGCGAGCAAAACCAATGGGGGAATTTCTTTTTGCCTAGGGAAATTTGACCACAACCTTTAATAATGTCTTCACATTTCATAAGTCCTAATAACAACAACTTGTGTTCACATAATGCCTTTCATCCTGGATGAACCCAAAGTGCTTTACAAGTGACTTCGCAAACTATACAACAACATTCACCCCCTCATCCCCCTTGAGGTTGAAAACCCTCTGCAACTGGCAAGGTTTCCCTTTTGGTTTCCAATGTTCCATGTCTATTTCTCTAGACCATTGCTGTTATTCCTTTGTTTTGTTTTAATAGCAAATTTGATAGCATGGGAATAAAAGGCAGCTCTTTTCTCAAGGACAGCTGCATGAACGTAATCAATTTTTGGGGTCAAAAAAAGAGAAGTTTCACTTCACCCCAACATAAAAATATCAGTTTTGCTTTCCAAAAAAGGGGAGAAAAAAAAAAAGCCTCTTGAAAACACAGAATGTTTAATTTGCTGTGAAATAAAACCCTTTTTTAATGTTTTCTGAATACTGAAGTTGACTCAGTTGTAAAACAAATCAGATTTAAGTTGGCAAGTGGAAATGAAACATTTTGACTTTCAAAACGTAATTTTTCTTTTGGACACAACTTTAAGAAAATAAGGAAATCCATCTCACCTGGTGTTTTTCTTTGCCAGGAACTCAGAGCAGTGCCAAGGAACAACTTAAGGATAGGACAAGTACCCCAGTTCCTCCTATCTTTCCTTCACTGTCCACCTGAACTAACAGCAGCATCTTGAATGGATCAAGATGGGGGTTTCATCCATGAATTCATTCAGTTCAACTCTCCCTGAAGCTGTGTAAATTTTATCATCCACAGCATCCTGTGACCATGGCTACATGGCTTCTGCATTGTGTGCAAAAGTACCTTGTTTTGATTGTTTCAATTTGCCTGTTGGTGATTTACTAGAAGCAGAAAACATTAAATGAAAGAGTCTATAGTCATTCCTTACCAACACCACGCCAGTAACAGCTTTTCTCTTTCCACATGGAAGAGCTGTGGTGTGCGCTATCTCTACTCCTGCAGAGGTGCTGAGCAACTCCTTTGGCTCCCTCCTTGCTCTTGGGAAACTATAGTTTTATAGCAGGCTAACTGAGTAACCAAGTGTGTACAGGGGATTCTGCAGGTGAGCATATTCTGTTTATGCACCCTAGGCCAAATTTCCCACACCACTAGAATGGCTCAGGTGCCTCAAACATAGATTTAGTACCTTACGTGTCCTCCTACAGTAGCAAACACATGCTTTGGGGATCATGGGTATGATGGACTACAGAACACACTCACTTCAGACAACGTACTATAGCACCCAAGCATGCCACGTGCCTATGTACAGGCAACGATTCGCCTGGTACCTTCCCCTTAGTATAATATCTGAATGTGCCAAAGATGTCCACATTTTGTCCTCTTACTACAAACAGGGTTAATGAAAATTATATCCTTCAGGTGAATTCCTGCGGTGAACTTAAAAGCGACTGCAATATACCTTAAAGGGCTCATTGGATGAGCAGATACTGAGCTCGAGAAATGCTTCCTCACACTTTTGGACTACAAACGAATGAAATGAAAATGAAAATTAATGAAAATTATATCCTTCAGGTGAATTCCTGCGGTGAACTTAAAAGCGACTGCAATATACCTTAAAGGGCTCATTGGATGAGCAGATACTGAGCTCGAGAAATGCTTCCTCACACTTTTGGAGCACAGCTGATGAAAGGTAACTGACCTATAAAATGAAAAGGAAAATCCTGCCCCAGTTCCTCCTTTAAAAAAAAAAAAAATTAAATTCAGAGGTGTTGAGAAACACACTGAGCAGAGTGCGAAGGAAAAACAGCTCATTCATTCAGCCTTTACAAGCAGCTGGGCTTGAGCTGAATGGGCTTTTGCTGTGTTCTTTGTGTAAAGGTATATTATAAAAATGTTATTAGAAGGCCAAATTTAGGCATAGCAGGAGGAAAGAGGAAAAAAAAATCCTGAAACCTTAAAAGATAAATCGGCTTCTTTGGGAATCAGATTTTAAGCCTCCCCTTGTGCATTGCTCTGAAGTTTTGAATTTTTTTCCCTCTACTGGCTGGGCAGTTTAGAGCAACAGGAAAAAGAAAAACAAACCAAAAAATACCCACCTTAATTCCTTTGAGCGCAACATTCTCTTGCATCCTTTACTGAACTCAGTCTGCTCAGGCAGACCTCAGTCACAGAGCAGTTGGGGGAGAGATTCTCTACAAAAAGAGCTTCCTCTGGCTCTGTTCACATGTTATATTGACACAGAGTTAATGAGAAGAGATTCACTTGGCAGGGGAAACCACCAACATGAAAGGTAAGCTGCATCAATACCGCAAAAACTGCTGCAAAACAATTAGAGGATCTTTTTTACCTAACTCCCAACCCTTGTGCTTCATCAGATGTAGGAGGGTCTCCTGGTTAAAGCTTCAGCTGGCTAAATTAAGACACCTGCCCTTGTTTTCACACATGAAACTATTCAAAAGGCAAATGAGCAGCTAAGGTGGTTAGAGTTTTAAACCAAATCTTAAAACATTGGGTAACCACTGAAAATCCAAAATCACAGGTAATCCCAAAAAATCTGAGCTTCATTTCACCATTCCATTTACCTGTCTTGAAAATATCAATTATGCTAATTAATTACTTTCAGCTGCAGAATCTAAGTGTTAAGCTAACTTTCCCAAAGTGCTGCATTTTAGAAGTTAGCGGGTCTATCCTGCACAAGCATAAACCTCATCTGGTTACAAAGCAGGGAGTTACTCAGAACTTCTGTTTCCCTTCAGCTTTTGTCTTGGTAGCAAAAAGGCTTTGGTGGGTGTTCCAAGCTGACTTGTTAATTGAATTAAGTTTTTCTTTTTTGAACTTCTCTGACTTGAGGAAAAACAGATCGTTATTTGCACACACACACACACACCCCCCCCAAAGTTAGGAACAGAGACTTTGGATGGATCGCCTGGGTTACCAAGTCCTGTTTCCATGATTGCAGCAGCTCTTCAATAGCTTTTTTACTTAGGGGGACTACAAATCTTCTAATTCTTATGTTCCCACACAGCAGAGGCTGCAGGATTCTCCCAAGGAACAGCAAAGTGGAGACGGCAGGAAAAGCTGGGAAGCTGCCACAACAGCTAACAGATGCCATGAAGAACACTGCAAATATCCTGCTCTGAAAAATAAATTTGTCTTGTGATACTCAGGAAATAGACCTTGTCCCTTTCTACAGAAGAACACAAAGGCAAATTTCAGCTGGAGAAAAATTCACATCTGTCCCCAATTCCAGCAACTTGATTAACTAAGCATCTGAGCCAGACACACCCAAAACACAACTAGACTGGTACAAATAGAGTGTGTACATGTGTCCAGGAATGTTCTTTGGCACTAAAATCAACTGGCACTGAATGACTGGCTTGCAGCCTCTCTCAGCCCCCCAAAATAGGCTGGCTACCTGAAAACTGCCTCCTGCAGAAGGTTTCTGGATCAGTCTCTGAACCACACCTGGAAATAAATTTTGGAGAGTATTAGTTGGCATGGACAAAATGCTGACAGGGACCGTGTAATGTCTTACACTGTCTAGAGGTGTAAGAGTATGGACAATCACATTTCAGTGCCTGAAAATATTTCCAACCATTCTTCACTTTTCTGGTATAGATGTGATCCAAGTGGACTCTTGGTAAGCTTTTAATGGACTTAATTGTGCACCTTATTTAATTTTGTGCACCTTGTTAGTAGGTTTTTTTTTTTTTCACGAAACCTGCTCACTAGCAGTACTTGAGGTCAGAGCTCCAAGCTGTTATAATTCAGTATATAAGTTTTGTGGCAGTGCTTGTGTGTGGCCCACAGGATTAGCCACCAAACATAAACATGAATAATCATAACAAATTTTCACTCAGTGGCTATTCTGCAATATTTGTGTAAAATTTCGTTGACCTATAAAATGTTTCTCAGTAAGTAAAATTAATGCCTTTAAATATGCAGGAAGTAGAGTCCAAACAGAGTTGAAGAAAAATTCAACAGCTAAGTCATTCAGACACCAAAGAGTTTCATGTGATTTGACCAATATCAAATGCTTAATATGTCTCCAATGAGACAAATACAGATTTGGCATTCCTTGTACAGTTATTAGTCCCACACTCCATAAGACTTCAGCAAAGTCATTTTCAGACTCTGTATGTCTTATCTTCACTTTGGCTCAAAGAATTCATTGCCTTCAGACTTTTAGTATATATACAGCAATTAGCAAAGGAGAGTTCTTGCCTAGAGATTTCCGACATTGTTAGAATACCAATAGCAATAGCTGCCAAAATGCCTGGAGGTTTCAGGATGGGAGTTCCCTGAGAAATGAAACAAATAGTTTGGTGGGTGCCAGATTGAAATATCTGATTTCTTCCAGGTGGGCATCCTCCTGCTAAGAACCCCATTTTCGCCTTTCTACTCCTCCTTCCCATGCTCCCAGAGTACCTTCATGCTGTCACATCTTTTACCTTCAGGTCCATTCTTGTGTCTGTTACTCTCTTCCATGTGCCTCTATTTTCCTCTCTGCTCTTTAATTACCAGTGGGAAAAAAATCAATACATTGTGGATGGTTCAGAGTCTGTGCTAACTGACCAGTCAGGAAAAAAATGGAGAAAATCGAACTCACACACATGCAATAGATAACTACTGAACTGTATTACAATCTTTTTTTTTTTTTTCATAACAGGAACATTAATTAGGATCTTGGCTATACACAGCAGCAAATTTTCACTAAACTTGATGGAACTCTTCTCTGACACCTCCACCTCTGTCAAATTTAATTGAAGTGTGTTAATGGGTTAAAACTATTGTGAGGATATAAAGGTGGAAAGGCAGACAAACAGAGCAAAAGCATGAAAAGCTTGTTTCTTTAGGGTTATTTATTCCAAATCTCTTGAAATTTTAAACTGGATTTTATCTGTCAGAATTTCAGCAAGTAAATAAAGAGGTGGGAAGAGGAAAAGTGACTATTACACATCATTCACCAAGTCTCCAAGTAGTATGTGTGTGCGTGCTTGTGTGCATTCGCACCCAACGGGGGACACCTCTCTCACGAGTGGTATTAACTTCTGTATCAGATGGAAGTTGCAGATGCACAGAAAAAAAATCAAGTCTCCAACAAGGCTCTCTCTTTCCTGCTGCTACGTCTACCTTCAGCTAATTCTGGATGCAGCCTCCTCCTGACACATAGTCCTGGCTATCAATTACGAACAGAAGTCCATTAATTTTCTGGAACAAAAAATATTTTAAATGTAACAAGAAGGCTCCCTGAAGAGATGACTCAGAAGGGCAAGTCACCCTGTAGAAGACAGATTTCTAGCATTTGCTGTGACAGCTTTCAATTGCCCAGGTAAGATGGATGGGTTGTTTAGCCAAGCTATACTTTCCTGTGCTGAAATAGGTCTTTGCTAGTCACGGTACATAACTTCATTAAGTGTATTTTTCTTGGCTGGGCCCATGGAGAAGAATGCTCTCTCTTTCTTTCTCTCTCATTTTTCTCCAGTCCCTGATACCCTTGTCTACGGTTAATAAAATGTTGCAATCAGAAAGTTTGGGTCCTTCATTGCCTGTGCATCAAAGCCTGGGATTAGTGCTTCTGAAAATGGAGGGACATCAGAAACAAGCAACTTTGTGCCTAAAGCACTCTGCAGTTAAATCCCTGACTATGAAATAGATTATTTCTGTGACCAAGGGAAAACTATGGGAGACTGTGAATTTATCTGTTTCTCTTTTTGCAAAGTAGAATTAATAATTGCTGATATGACAGATGATAAGATCCTTGGGTCCCATGACGTTTAGCATTGGGCTTGTCTCTCAGGAAGCTGTGTGCACAAGCTGCCGGAACAATCAGTTCTGCAGTTCTAAGGTTAACATCTAGGGTTATTATAAATTTGGGTTTAAATTTGGGAAGGAACTTTGCTTTCTAACTCTAAATCTGGAAGACGTATGTGGTGTCATCTTTGTCTGACCTTCAGTCTGAGCTCTTGATGATGCCCTGTAACATGGGAACTAGACCAACATTCTTAATGACCATTCAGGAGGCACCGAGTTATCCCCTAGTAGTAGTCTCAATTTAATTCAGAACTAGATGTCTTGGCTTCTATCCTCAGGACACTTTACAAATGTTGCACTCCATATCATTTCCTTGAGGAAAATGCTCTGAAGAATCATAGAAAACCAGAAGTCCTTGCTACTGAGATCTGCACACTCCTCCTAATTTCATTTTATTAAAAAAAAAAAAAAAAAGAAAAAAAAAAGAGTGACAATATGACTGGAAAATGAAAGGTAGTAACAGTACAACAAAGAGTACAACAACGGTCTTACAATGTTAGAATAAGGATCTTGATTTTTCTTTTCCTTTCTTTTAAGCTATGTCAAGATCACAAAATCAACCTGCAGCCCCTTTACAACTGAATCGGCCCCACTCTGACAAACTGGGGTGGTATCACATCTGCCCTTATGGCTGACCCATAAGACCTTGTCACCGTTGATGGCAAGCTCCTCTTGTGTGCAAACAGGACAAAAGGCACATAAACCAGCACTCTTTGAAAAACATACTGCATTTTCCCAGTGAACAGCACTGCAGAGGACTACAGTAACGGCACGAACCCCCCTTGGCTTCCTGCAGCCGTCTTTCACTAGCAGGCATTGCTGAGGCGCAGGCTCGGCTGGAACCTGTCTGATACAGAGCAGCCTCACATGGACTGATCAGTGAGATTTGCCTCATGCAAGAGAGATGATTAGATCTGGTTATAATTTTCTATTAGAACTGTTTGTTGTTCCCTCTGTGAGAAAATGGAGGGTTTTCCCTCAATAGAAAGCTGAATTGTGAAAGAATCGTTTGCTTTCTGCAGAGAATACCAACTTCTGTCGATGGCTGCAAGACTGCCATAAGGGCATTTTCCACGGATAGCCACAGCTTCCAACCAAAACAAAATATTTCCACATACTTTAAATGAAGCATTTCATTTCATTTCATTTGCTTTATTAAATATTCAGCCACTGCCTCTTCAGCTACCACAGTGTCATGTGAAAACTGTGGTTTGAGAGCTTCACACCTCCCTCTGCCCTCTCCAGCAGACTGTCCAGTGAGGCCATCACCTGTTGCACCCATGGCCAGGGCTGTGCCAAGAGGACTGCGTGCACCCTGAGGGAGACAAGGTGTTAATAAAGGGCCTCACCTTGAGGAAGAATGAGTCCAGTTTCTAAAATATTGCAGATTTTGTGGATAGGTCCCAAACAGCTACTGATGTGAGCTCATCAGAACCAAAGTTGGGGTGAAGGCTCTGCCTTATTATCTGCAAACCCTAAGCTGCTCAGCAGTCTTGACCTTAGAGCAGAGATGGAAATCTTTATGGGAAGCTTGAAACAGGCAATACCCTCATACCCCAAAGATGTCACAGTTTGTTGCTCTGTCTGAAAAACTGGGAGAGTGAAAGGGAAACTGAAGCCGAACACTAGGGAGAAAAACAATGATTCTGGCAAGATGTTCACACCTTTACAATCCAAATACCTCTTCCTTCTTTTGACAAATGCCAAGCTTGCGGCACTTACCATTGGTGGGCACTGCAGATGTTAATGAAACTAGTGATGATGGTCATTTTTCCTGAACGGTCTAACTAGGGTCTCCCTTACCAGAGCTCTCCCACAAGGAAAGAGCGGGACATGCCAAGCGTTTGACTATTTTTCAGGTTCATGAGGGGTGGGAGGGTTCTTTCTCTGAAAGCAAAAATCTGCTCCCTCCCCTGAAAAAAAAAACCATCCCCCCTTTTCTGAGCCAATTCTGTTGATTTTTGGCTCAGTGCCTTCTTCCATTTGGAAGCCATATTACAGTGTGAGCAAGGAAACAGCCAATAAACAGGGGCTCTGGTATTTGCTTTTCTGGAAGTCCCAGGCAAGGCCCATAGCTAAAGCACTGTGTCCAGGATCCCAGAAACATCTGCTTTCTTTTCAAAGCTGGAATATTTTTTTATTTGGTTTTTTGCTCCCTTCCCCCTCCTGCCCCTATAAGCACCTTTGTGCTGGGAGTGAGCTGCGGATGGAACAGGGGGAGGAAGGGGAGCTCTCAACTATATAAGCAGAGCAAAGTGAAAACTGAACTCTGCAATCTCTAGATAATTATGCCTGGCACCTGAAGGCTGGGGCAGTAATCCTTACATTTCTTTCACACTCCATTGATGGATGGCGTGCTGGGGGTGTAAAGTCTATTTCCCTTTTCCCATCGCTGTCCAAGTGCTGGAACTGCAGGATGGGCTTTTGTAAATTCAATCCCTTACCAGATGTTGCTTTCTTTAATTTTTTTCTTTTTTTATTTTTTAATTTTCTTTTGGTTAATACTAGCATATGACTTTAAATTGAAGGGCCACAACATGGTATGGAGTGAAGTACAGTTTTCAAGCTGCTTCCAAAGCCTCTTGCACGCATTGACCTGGCAAAAAGCAGCTACAAGTTTAAGATTAGGAATGTTTCAGGAGCCTGAAGAGGTTTGTTGTGTTCGATAAGTTCTCCTGGTTTACTGAGCTGTTGTCAGAGTTTTTAAGGCACTTACGTGAGTGGGCCTATTTATATACATTCATATTTACACACATATGACCTGTAAAAAGCAGGGCTTGGTGAAGGCTTCCTCACCATCAATTTTGAAGTCAGGACTGAACTGGCTTTTAAAATGTATTTCATGTGCTTGTTCTTGTTCAAACAAAAATCTATTTTAGAGAGCTCTTGACTTTTGCTAGGGACTCCTGGGCTATATAATCAATCACAAAAGTCTCTTCTGGCTCTGCACTTTATGATTTTAAGAAAATATATATTTGCACATCTACATATATATATGTGTGTATATGTATATATGTTTATGTAAAAGCTTTATATAGGAAAGTGCACAGTTTGAAAGGTGGTCTGGGCTTCACTACATTCTCTTGCTAAGCAGAAATTTCTAATTAATCTAGTTTTAAGAACAGTGACATTGAGGTAACTGAGATGGGCATATATAAATAAATAAGATTTGCTATAAGAAACATTTCAGGGATGAGTCTTTGAAAGCAAAAAATACACAGAGCAGTCATTTGTGCTGAACATGAAGCAGCAGAAGCTTTCCTCCCAGCACTTGACCACGCCACATCAAACCGCAGCTATGACACTGGCAACTCATGTTAATCTAAACATTAAGAGCAGCATCCCTACCCCACTCCAGAATTTCATAGAATCATAAATTGTTTGGGTTGGAAGGGACCTTAAAGACCATCCAGTTCCACCCCCCCGCCCATGGGCAGGGACACCTTCCACTAGACCAGGTTGCTCAAAGCCTCATCCAGCCTGGCCTTGAACACTTCCAGGGATGGGGCATCCACAGCTTCCTTGGGCAGCCTGTTCCAGTGCCTCACCATCCTCTCTGTGAAGAATTTTCCTTTAATGATATCAATAAACTGGTCATTAGCCCCACTGACTGACAAACTTCCCTGCTGGATTGTTCCTGAGCCTGTCTTGTGCTAGAGGCCACAGTATTACATGATGGTTTTCTGATGTGCAGAAATGTTCCAATATGCTGGAAGTAGATTCACTAAATTAAATTTTTCACTTCAGCCTAAATAAGCTTGTGAACTCAGATTTCAAGCACTGCTTTATTATTATTATTTCTCAAAATACATTCTGGAGGTTTTAAGAGGAAAGAAGAAAAAATTTCCACACAGCGCTTTTTTTTTTTTTCTGTTTTGGGCTACAGTTTCCAGCTTTTCCAATGAAAAAGTCAAGTTTCAGTATTTTAAAAATATATTTATAAATACCTATTCACATGTATATAAAACCCCATACACCTTCATACATATATATTTCTCAATTTAGTAACTTTTTTTTCCTCAAACCTAGACCAACTAAAACTATGACACTATTTACCAGTCTCAAAAACACGTTTATTTTATTTTTTTAGCAAGTAAAGAGGAGTCATGAGGTTTTGTTTTGGTTTTGTTTTTTTTTTTTTAAAGAGGCACACAGGTGATAATACATGGAGTGAAGTTTTACAGACAACTAAAACAGTGATTTCAACCCAGAACCTGGAAGCTCCTTCTCAGATAGGAAGCAGGAACATTGACTGAAATAGTTAATTGCTATATTCAAGTTCCAAACACTTAAACACTGTGTTGGTAACAACCAAACAAATGAAATCAAATTCACAATGCCTTGCTTTGGGAAAACTCAGATTAAACTAAAAAAAAAAAAAACCACCCCAAAAACCTATATCAAGTCCCCATGGTACCATGGGGTACAGGAAGCAAAATTACAAAGGAGAATCCCAGCACGCTTTCTCCTGAAAAGTGCCCCAACATTGCTGCTCCTCTTTGGACACCACCACTAAGGTGAAGCTTCATGCCACTGCAGGGCTCTGGAGACAAAGGAGTATAGGGTTTTGTCTGATTAAAGATGAGCCCTCCCAAAGACCAGCTCTCTCACTTAAACTGTGCATCCCAGATCAGAAGGATGATAGAGCTGAAGCAGTGTCTCTGAACATGCAGCCTTAGGTAGCCATTCTGAAGGCCTTCAAACGGTAGGAAAGATGGAGATCAACCCTATGTGAGATGTTTTGCCATGGTCTTCATCTCAAGTCATATCTGGAGAATGAAGTCAGCTTGGCTATACTCGCTAGTTTTCAACCAATTCCCAGTTGCTCATATTAACTACCACTCCTCCCTGCTAGAAACACAATGTTTATATTTTCCTGATTAAATATTTGCTGCCTTTCGATTATAATTATAGCTGGTCAGAAACCCAAATTTCTTTTCCTTAGGATACTCTGGCATTTGAAAGAGAAGAGTTTGTATTACAGATTGGAATAGAAAGGCAACATTGTGAAATTTCTTGTGAAAAGAACACACTAAAAATTTCAACAGGGGACCATGGAAAGTTTTCATTGTCATAATATCAAAGTACACTGTCCAGTAAATGAAAACACATTTCAATGAGGTAAAAATAAAATTTGTGCTTCAGATGAATCATTTGATTCATTTAGACATTGAAATAAATATATTTGATTATGCTCAAATAAATAAAAGTTCACGTTAATGCTTTATACAAAGTGAAAGGGAACAACACACTGAAGAGCAGTTACCAAATTGTCATTTATAACCACCCCAATAGAAAGAACCATCTTTCTTCCATGGCAATTTGCTTTATAAGCAATCATTTCCCTGAGATTGATAAGAATGCAAAGATTTCATCTTTCTGACTTTCTCAAGGTACACTGGATTAGCCTCAGTGCACATCATGTCTTGCCAGGTGGAAAGGACATAAGAAACATGAGGTTATTATGGAGGAGGCAGAAGAAAGGAACATCTGGAAAAGAGGACATGATTCCACAGGAAATCTGGCTTCAATAGTTCAGCTTCTCATGCAACAACTTATTATTTCTGGAGATATTGGCTTAGCATAAGAAGTACTGTCTGGGGCATTCTGTTTCTCTAAGAGGTGATGAAGAGGGTAAGGACAGTTATCTTTAAGGCTAACACCTGAAGTTGGCATGCCAGTAAAGTAGGAAGATTGAGGAAGACCTGGAAACTGCATTAATGCAGCCCTGGGCAGGAAATTTAGCTTTCTTGATGTGACTGTCCTGTGTTCTGGTAAGTTCTAGACAGTTTAAGAGTCCTCTGGAGGCAACCAAGAAGCTCAAAGCTTTTATGAGTCCCCAAGCACTAACATCCAATTTAGAACCCAGCTGTTTTGGGGGATGGGGGGTCTTTTGTCAGCCAGAATATAATTGGATGAAAAAGTCTGGTTCCCAGCTTCTGTGCACATTAGATCCTGATTACAGTGAGGGTAAGCCTGATGTTATCTATCCAAGATACAAGGATAGCTAGTGCAGTTTCCCTGTCTAATGCCACTCCCCGCCCTGCCTTCGGAACACTATGCCACCTAGCAAACCGTGCTGCTGGGAGGTTGCCCTCATATCTGCAATTCCCAGTTCCCAGAAACTGTACGACCCACTTGTATATACATACTCTGCTATTTTGTGCCAGATCAATAGCTTTGCCCCCTTCTGCTGCCCAAGAGTACAGCTGATGTAGGGAGAACTGCTATAGATCACATAGATTTGGACCAAGCTGAAATAGCTTCAGCACATCACAGGGTGAAAACTTTCTGCTCACAAGCCATGAAAAACCAAAGTTGAACAGAAAAAGGAATGACTTAAAGGTCAGTATATGGGCTGAGACCAGCCTCAAGTCTCCAAACACCACCTCCTCCTCATCCTGCTGAGCGGCCAGTGCTGTATGCATGTGGAGCAGGTGTGACCCCTCCTCTGAGACCCAGCAGGATGGCTACCCCTCGATGTCCAACGTGCTCCTGCACTGTGAAGCGGGATGCATTCAAGTGAGCCAACAGCCACACACACTTGCTGGACCAGCAGCTTGAATGGGAAGTTTAGCTCATGGAAGGGGCTGGGTTTCTTCATGTGGAGGTGTTACAGACAGATGTCAGGTAACTTCCACAGGAATGTGAGGGAAGAGGCTGGGAAATAAATCCCAGTGTCTTCTGGAGCCGTATAAGCCTTGAGCAACTCCAGTGACTTTGTCTGACTGCTGAAGAGTTCATCCAGAGCAGCAAGAGCACAACTGACATCACATCCTGAGACTTAATGGCAGAAATAAAATTAATAAAAGGGCTGCTAGCCTAACCAGGAAGGGAGATAAAATCTACATTGGTATATTATTTCCTTATGACTGTATTTCCCCTGGTTTTTTTGGTGGTTTTTTTTTTTTTCCCATTCCTTGCATTTTCACCTCAAAACATCACCCTTTATTAATGCTTTGTTTCCTCCTCCTTTTGCCAGCTGTCACAGCAAAGAGATCTTGTAAGGGCCTGGTCAGAACAAAGTGAACGCTGTTCCACTCATGCTGAAGGTGTGTCTGTGTGTGCCAATCTCCCTGTTATCAAGCAGGCTGCAGGGGGAAACGCGGCTAATCATCGTGACTTGCAGCATCAAGAGCGAAGCGGGCAGACTGCCCAGAGGACGGGAGGCAGGGGGAGCGGTGGTGTTCACACTTGCATGCACACATTTCTTCGCCTGCTTATGATCACGTCGCCAGTCACCATGCAGAAGATCCTATGAAAAAGTAAGGTACATCCGGAAAAGTACATCCTGTTTCCAAACATCCACCAAGGAATAAAAAATAAAATGACACCCCCTCTTCCCTACCTCCCAAACCAGGGAAGGATTGTCTTATTACATTGGGCCCACTCCTCAGACGGTGTGAAGTGGCATCACTGCCTGGGCTGCTGTGCTGAGCTCCATAACTGCCTCAGTGTATCCACTCAGCTGCTGATGCTGCATCTGTACCAAAGCTCCATCCTTCTAAATAAATTCTGACTGAAAGCAAAACCAGTAATAACATGCACAGGGCTGAGCAAAGTTCACGTTGGAGAGCTGGGCCAGATGGAGGTGAAGTGCCCTTACACTGCCAAGCAGATTCTCACAGAATTTTCACTCATGCTCCTTTGACCTACCTGAGCTACCAAATTAGGAGTGTAATCATCCCAGATCACTTGTCCAGGCTAAAAGAGAAGAGAAGCACTTGCAGGGGATGACCAAGGCTTCTTCACAGCTGCAATCTCCAGCTGGATCTACTAGGCTTCCTCTCACAGATGTTGACGAAGTTGCCCTTGGTGGGTCACTGAGTTAAAGGGAGGCTCCACTTTTCCTCATTGCTTTTGAATGTCACATAATTAGAGGAAAGGCCCAAGGCCAGATTCAAATTAGCCTCTCAGACCAGCATATTCCCTTTGGTTGTACTTTCCTCTGTTATCTCTTTGCAAGTGGAAGCAGATTTCAGGACTATCTAAGCCAGCTTCTCACATGATGCAGCACACCAGTGATGTGGGATCACAAATTGTTGCAATTTGTTCATTTCCTCCATACACACCAGCCCGGTTTCCTGGAACAGCAGTTGTAACAAGCTGTATGTGAGCACGTAACTCACTACAAGTAATAAGAAATGTTCCCTCTTTCCATCACGGTAGTGTTCAGTCATCTTTTAAAATAGCCTAACCAATACCTCATCCACCACTTATCTCCAGAGACTGTTCTGCAGCCTGGCACCCCTCACTGTTAGGAAATGATGCAACATGAATGTCCCTTTCCAAATTACACTTTCTCCACATCATGCCCTTCCCCAGGTTCAGTTTTTCTTCAATTCCCTGCAACTATTTTGACTAATGAACATCAGCAGACACTGGCATAGAACTTCAAAACCTGGCTCTGCACACTGCCTCAGAATATCATAGATGTGTCCTTTCCACTTGCTATAGAAGAAAGATCCAGTTCAGATCAAAAGTGCAGGGTGGATGCAATTTTCAGGGCTAGTTCAAAAATTTGGCAAAAATCCACAATCTATCATTTGCTTTTCAAATGCCTCTCCAAGGTCTGCAGTGCAAAAGCACAAAAATATTTGCCAGTAGGAGTGTAATTGAAGCTCATCTTTTAAATGGTTTTCAGTATGGTGGTAAAGTCGGAAAAATTAATGTAGCTTTCAATTAAAGCACTTTCCTGGATTTTTTTTTTTTTTTTAATTTTCTTTTGGCAGAAACCAGGGAGTATCTACAAAATGATGGTAATAGGCTGAGTCAACAGTGGGTCCCTCAGTGAATTGTAAGTCATGCTCAATGAAAGCTTTTGCCTGGGTCAGTACATGTCAGAAAATGATAGACCCTAACACAGGTATGCTGGTAGTCCCACAGTTACAGTTCCATAGGTACACAGATGCTGATCTGTTCAAACGGACAGTGTGTTTTTCATTTTCCAACATTTGGCAAAGGAAATGGTGTAGTGGTTATGGATTGGGTGACTATCACCCTGGTCAGCGAGGCAGGTATGATTTATTTATCAGCTTTCCAGTTTTCCACAGAGGGTAAGGGGGAGGGGGAGGTTTGGAGGGGGCTGCAGGGGGAGAAGAGGAGGAGAGTGGGGGAAGGGGACAAGGAAAAGCAAGATTTATATCCAGATGGGAATGTTGAGACAAGGGTGGGAGCCACGGCAGGGAAGGAGCGTCCACAATGAAGGCTATTCATCAACTCTTGCAGCAACACAGCTCTGAAATGTAACGGGCTAGAAAGTATTCCTTCAGCTCCATCCCTGGGGGGGGCTGGGGTTCCAGCAAGGAAGCGGCTACACACCGGTAGCTGCACAGTTTTGGGCTCAAATATCTCATACTGTGATTACATCTGGCTTTGAGGATCACAGAGAGGCTTTTTTTCCTTTCTGCAGCTCCTTGTACATCAGTAAGAAAATACATTCAGCATCTCTTTCATCATCTGCCTCTGAGCAAGGTGGGCTGCAGCAAGAGCAACAGGGTAATGAAATAAAAGCACAGGAGGTACAAAGGGCACATGGTACTTAAATTTTTAGGATCACAGAAACACAGAACAATTTAAGCTCAAAGACACCTTAGGAGGGCTCTGTTCCGCCTCCTGCTCAAAGCAGGGTCTGCCATGAAGTCCCCTGCTTTAATATCACAGGCTATTCCCAATACACAAATTAACTCATTTTCCTACTATCTTGGGTCAATTTGGCTGGTTTTTATCACTGGAGGAAAATTTGGCCCAGCACCCTTGAGAATTCAGATGTTTCTTCATTGTTAAAACATAAAAAGATTGCAATGCAAGCAAACCAAACTGAAATAATATAGACATTAATATTTATCTTGAGTAAATCTTAGAGTTTTCAGAGGAATACACAATTCAGCTGGAAAGTCTCCTAATTGTCACTGTCACTAGGTGCATGTGTGATGCAGGAACCTGTGGGTGCCGAGATCCGCGATGGTGTAAATTGCCAGAGTTTCACTCATTTCAGTGGGATGAGGCCAGTTTGATAATCAGGCGTACATCAGGTCCAAATTTTCTTTTCCTCCTGTTGTTAATGTAGTTAATTTATAATTTGACCACGCTAGTAAGAAAGCAATAGCTTCCAAACTAAAAAACAAGTGACATGGAACAATGACCTGTCTCTTGGAGAGTTCAGAGGCTTATCATTTCTTATAGCACCCAAATGCCAGTACTCATTTTTAATCAAAATCATGCCCTGCTTGCACAAGCTGGGATTTCCCCACCCGTGCAGTGACACAGCAAACAGATGAGTTGGGTGGCATGCTGGAGATTTCTTTGATCCCATACCATACTGCTGGCAACCTTCATACCCCCAATTTTACACTTCAACAAGAAAATCCTGCCTTTTAGTGGTCCTACTAAAATCTCTCTTTAAATCATTCCTTAACTTATTTCATCCTACTTCCACACCTGTTAAAAGTCAAAATCTCAGTATCTTGGAAAGACTGGTGGAAGCAATGCAAGCGTCTTCATCATCTAATGTGTTCAGTGCTGTATCTGTGCAATACCTACTACTTAGTTTGGGGCAGCACCCACCCCCACTACCTTTTTAATGCAAGCTGAAGAGATCTTGCTCACAAGCATCCTTCTGCAGTCCCACAGGAATCCCAGTGGCTGTTGCATAGACTATAAAAATCTTTTTCTCATTTCTTATTTCCTTTAATGGCAAGTCCAGTCAGAATGCCCAAACTGGATGCAGTGTGCCAGCATAATTTCTACTATGATAATACCACTTTCTCCTTTTCCTTGGCACATCTATCTCCTTCAGAGCCTAAGCTATTTGACCACAAAGACCCTAACACAGATATGCGGGCAGCACATCTCTGGTAATCTCTCCCAGGGCCACCACTTTCTAGGATGCAATCCCCTCGGCCAGATCTCTTTTCTTCCTGTGACCAAGTCTTCAGTTTCCCTCTTGCATCTAATGATAAACTCCTGTTTCCTGTAAGTATTGTGTGATTCAACCCCAAAACCTCAGTCCAGTTAGAACAGCCACGGCATGCATTTCTCTCAAAGCATGGTAAGGTCTGTGGATTTAATACTATGTTTAAAGATTTTTCTGACTTTCAGTATGATATGATATTGTCAGACAAGGTCTACATGTTTCTAAAGAGCTCTCTGAGGAAAGGTGAAAAAGAAAAGAACAAAAAGACTGGCTGAATAGAGCACTTTGATGTCAGGATGGCTGAAAGGGGTTTATGTTTCTTGGCTTTATCTCATAATGCACTAATGGATCCAAGGTTAGGCGTGTAGGCTAAGCCACTCAGTTAGGCTCCCTGAGAAGTCAAAGGAAGAGATTATTCTCTCAATATAATCACTTATCCCAACCTGAAACAGGCAGTTTTATTTGTCCTGCTGAGATACCCCATAGACTAGAGAGAGATTAATTGTCCAGGGTGGAAGTCTGGGGAGAGAACTCTCCCCTTTACAAGAAAGTTTCCTTGCTCTTCTGTCTGTCCATGCTACCCTAGAATGACCAACTACCCTGCCTCAACTACCTAGGCTCAGTGCATTAATTCACAGAGCTACAGACCTTGGGTAGCACTGGGATGACTTCATACAAAATCCTGAGGGCCTCTGTCAGGGGAAAAGGAGGATGTCCTCACTAGATGTGTAGTCAAGACTCCCTGAAATTCTCCCATAAAGCCTGTCAAATCAAATCTCAATAACATGGGTTAAAAGGCTTGTGTTGAAGACATCTGGAGAGCACTATGCTGTGACTCAGACCTCGGAGGTAACGCACTTGGCCAGGGCAGTGACCCTAACAGAAGAGGAGGTGAAAGAGAAAAAGTCACAGAAAGTGCACACAGCCACCTTATAACCTTACCTGTTGGTTACAGATTGCTCATGTGAACGCTCTCATGGATAATGACAGCAAAAGGCTATCTGTCATTGAAGAAATGGCCATTGTTTATTCAGATAGGATGAAGTAGATTGATCTGAACAAAGGCAAGTTAAATATTAGCAATTTAACTATGTTCAGTATTGTCTACTTTTCAGACAAGCCGTTTTAGCATCACAATAAGGCTTTTGTAGGATCAATGCTATACAAAACTCCAATATGTGTATCTCCAGTGGTGGGCTGTGATTTTTAAGCAATGTTTGGTCATTCTTTGAGCATTTTGCAAGACCTGTTTTAGAAATATTTAATTTCTGTGCTGTCTATAAGCAGACTACCTATGGAATATTTTTTCTTCCAAAAACTCTCAAGATTTTTAATTTTTTCCCCTCCCACTCTACATGAGGATAAAGCCAAAAGTCCTGTGTTCAAAAACCAATTATTTAAGAAGTATTCACATTGCATCAGCTGAAACATTTCAAGGTTGGTTCTACTCCAATTTTAAACTGTGTTTTAATTTTAATATATAAAACCAGCTAAGCCAGAGAGTAGTTTTGAACCAGAAAAACTTCCTCCCCCTTCTTTTCATTTTGAAAATTCTGGAATGAGATGTTTCAACAAATCTCAAAAGTATTCTTCACTCACAAATGCAGAGCATGGTCAAAAACAGCTCTTCCCTAAAAATTCATTAATTTGGATGAATCTATGAATTCCAATAGTAATCAATGCTTTTTAGGAAATTCCCTGAGCAGCTTCTCCTGAGCTTACAGAAAGCTTTAAAAATTTTACACAAGTTCCTCTCCCTCAACCCTTGTAACAGAGCCCTGCACTAGCCTACCTATCCACTTTGGGTCATAAGCTCAACTGTTACGTTATTTCATAGCAATTTTTGTTTAAAATCACATTCTAGCTACTGAACAGAATGTCATGATGGTGCCTCCTGCAGTGGCACCTCAGCTTGAGTCTTCATCTGGCATCACTTCTCGTGGGTTTGCTCGCGACGGCCATGCCTTCAGCAGCGGTGCAGGAAGGAAGGGATGAACCCTGGTTTCCCTGTCTCTGGAGAGCTGTGTGTGGTGCTGCTAGGTCACAAATGCACTGGGTAGTCTCTAGTTAATCCCCATGTGCATTTTCCCTCACAAAAATTATTGTTCTGTTAGTTTCTCTGCTGGTTGAACTTCCTGATTCCTAAAGAACCACCCTAAGAATCCCCAGATGAGGCTGGAGATTTAGGCAAATCTCCAAATCTCAAATGAGGCTGGAAATAGACTGATTTAGGCAAACCCAAATTAAATATCTTGCTCTTGGTATTTGTGAGGCTGTGTATTTCCCTGTAACTGCTTTTGATACCTCAGTGAGTTATGCACAGGGAGAAAAAATATGAAATCTAATCACCTCATGGTATTTCCAGCATCCAGGTACTAGAATGCAAGGAAAAAGCTGTGACTCCCCCAGTTCAGTGACTAGCCCTCCAAGAATTTCATTCAGTCATGAACTCTCAATGTATTAACACAGAAAATAGAACAAAATAAGTATAAAAGGAGTTGTGTGCTACCACCCTTTCTTTGAAACGAGAACTCAGGTGCCAGAGGAACATTTTGAATGATCCAGCAATGGGATGTTTTAAGCTTGGCTGCAGATCAAAAGTCACACTGACAATGGCACAAGGAAGCATCTATTCCTTCTGATTCTGCTAGGGTGACTATTAGACATGAGGGCTCATGATGCTTTTGTGAAAATGAGGCCATAACTCTGATGAGCTTTACTGACTTTACACTTTCCTGTCCTCAGAGGTCTCACATACAGCAGTTCATGCCGTCAGCAGGCTTTGCTCAAGGTAGTAGTGAAAACCAGGAGGAACAGAGTGCAGGCTCCAACCACAAGAACATGAAAGACACCTCCACTGACGGACACCTGGTTTGTCTCCATGCATGCATCCCCTCGTTTCCTCTGCACAAATGGGTGGTAATAGTCCTCAGTAGCCCTTCAGAACTTCTTCAGGTATCTGCACATATTTCAACACCTATCTTGTGCCTTCCCTCCGTAAGAGGCAGGGACTCAAGCAAAAGTCTTTCATGTGGTCACAATGCCTGTAACTCCAGCTGCTTTAGCAGTATGCTGGCATCAAGCAAAAAAACAACAGAGTGAGGTTTAGTGTCATGCACTTTCCCCTTTTAAACACTACCTATGGATGAGCAGGAAAATTCAGGGTGCATTCAGCTGCAGCTGGCAACTGCATCAAGAAGGTCAGTCATGGAAATCAGATGGAAAATTAGACAAGAGTGCAGCGTCAAATGGGTCACTGTTGGTTTTAGAAAGACCTTGTGATGGAGCTGAGCAGATAATAACTCTGTAGATGGAAGCCGATGCCCAGACTGTCACTGAAAGACTGTTAGTAACTTGCCAGGTCATGCTGAGTGATCTGCAGATTCACGGGATCCTGTTGCCTTTACTATGTAGAAAGAAGTTTGAAAAGATGGTTCATTACAGGCCAAATGAAACTTTGAGCATTAACAAGGGTCCATGGACAGCAGCTGGGCAGCTGGAATCATGTGATTAAAAACTGACCCACTTAGTGATTATTTCTGAATCCTACATTACCTTCATATAAAATGTTCAATTAAGAAGTTTATTGTAAAAACAAACAAACAAACAAAAAACCCTACACCATTCTTGAGATGAAAATATTAATTCTAGATGTCTCTGGTGATAATTTCCATGCTTTTTTCTGCAGCACCAGGACAAATGAAGATCCAGTCTCTGCCTTGAAGGGTTTATAAATAGCACTACACTAATCTTGTGAAGGGCATGAAAGGGTCAAGGAAAGAAAGGAATTACTTAGGGTAGCCCAGGGGAGCAGAGCCCCTAGTGAAAAGGTGAAGCTAAGAAGTGGAATTTGTGGTTTAAACATTATCATAGTGCTTCTTGATATGCATTTGACCTTTAAGTGGTCTCCCAGAGATAAGAGAAGATCTTAAATGCTTGAAACATTTCAGTTAGATTGGACTAAATTCCTACAAAAATTTTTGGCAAGAAGTTAGCCTTCATAGGAGATAGATGAGCTAATTAGGTTCTTTTCCATCTCCAACTACCATGGCTTTGTGTGTTGCCAGCAATGTGTGACCTTAGAAAGGAAAGTGTGGGGACATATCTGTGGTGATGTACTATACATAGTGTTGTAATTCCATGCACAGCATCAGGACCTCTGGCACTGAGCTGGGTACAAAAAAAGGATACTTAAAATAAAGTACTTAAGAATAGCAAGACTAACCTTTTTCAAAGGGAGCTGATGCAACTATCATTCCTCAGTCACCAGCATGTCCAGTTTCTGAAATACCATTAAAAAATAGCAACACATTTTCACCCTGCTACCTACTACTGGTTAACAGAATGATCCCAGCACATAACCACTTGGTAGCCTAAAAAAATATGGAAACACTTCACATGCAATACCTCACTGTTGATCCCTTGCTCTTTGTGTCACAGAGCTCTTCGCACGAGAAATCATCTTGCCTGAAGTGAGTCACTTACCGAAAAGATTCCTTTGCCCTCCCCCCCTCCCCCAGCCTTGATATGTTTGTTCTTAAATTTACAGATGGAAGCAGGATTGAAGCAAACAGTTTGTAGTGTGGTTATGGCCGCAAGCAGAAAAAATTGCTACCTCCAAAAAGTGAGACTGCATGATTTTTAATTTATTTCTTCTCAATTGTTTCCAGTCCCAATCTTCTCAGCTTCCATATCAAAAAGGAGGATGTTGTTAGCTCCTAATGTCACCAAAAAATGAGTTACAGACTTTGTCTGTCCCATCTTATAACTAGTGAAAAAGAGGCATAAGAATACTGACATTCTACTTATTAATATTTTGTCAATATCTTTAAACAAGTTTCTTTAACAAAATTTGCAAGACCTTAATCTAAATTTGCTGAGTCCAAATCCAGATCTCAACACACCATTTGAATATCTCTGAACTCACATGTGGATTAATCTGTTCCAAAGCACAGGCTGCTGAAGCTGAAACTACTTCAAGACCAAGCTGAGGGCAGGAAACAAGAAATAACTGCGGTTTCCAGGCTCCATGTTGATTTTCTGCACCTGAAACCTCATACTGACCGATAAATTACTCATTAGGAGCAATTTGGACAGATAGGTTACAAGCTTCATATAGCAGTAAGCATTAGTTTCAACTATAGATAATTGTCCAGGAGATGCAAGCTCCTGGTAGAAAACAAGCTGGTGTTAGTTATTCGTTCCTGTACCATTTATGAGATGGATTTCTGCAAAGCAGCCTGGATATGAAAGGTTCATCATTTTGGAAATTTCAAACAAAAGAAATTAATCTTCTGGATTTTCAAGCCATTATCTTTTGGGAAAAATTGGTATAAAGTAACCATTGACCTGAATGTCTGGGAATGAAAATTACGATCATCTCTTCAGAAATGCTGACGATTTCTCAAGCACCAATGGGACATGCAATTTCTTTGAGTCATTACTACATGCTAGTCAGGATCGATTGGATGCTCTAAGGGAAAGAAGCCTTGATGTCCATGAAAGGTTGGCACTGGTCTTCGTCTGTCCCTGAGCACACGATTATTGCCTATGAGATACTAAACTCTCATCATTGGCAGTATCCAGGTTTAATTATGATTTCATATATATATGAAACGCTTCTGGAGTCACCATTTTTGGTACACAGTAGAATTATGGATTTTACCTTTCCAGAACAGATTTCTAGGGTATTTTGCAAATCTCCCTGGAGGTCTGGGGCTAAGAAACCAGACATGTAGAGTCAGGAAGTAGTTATAGTTGGAAAAATCTCTCCTTCTCTGGACAATTCTTGTCTCAATGATCTCCTTTTGCCATCACAGTCATAGCAACGCTGCTAGCAAAAGATGAAAGATGTCTGACAACTTTGTTCCCCTGGAACCACAGAGCTTTCTACCATAAGGATAACTTTCATGTGGAAGAGGCATACAACTTTTTCTGGGAGTGGGTCCAACACTTTGAAACAAATCCTCACAGGACAGCAGAACCCTCCCAAGCCTCACCACCTTCAGGTCCATTTGCACGTCAAGTGATTTCCTTCTTGCCTCCTGTAGTGTAAACGCACAGAAATGCATGCATATTTATTTAAGTCTTCTCCAGCTAAGATGTTCCACTACTCCCATCTCTCTTCCTGCTCTTTGCAATGCTTAATCATAACTGGATAGAGTGCCAGCACTAAGGAACATTATCATGTGTATAAGAATAAAGAGTAGACAACAGGAACATGTTATCCCAGCAGAATTGATGGTAGGAGTATGGGGAGTGTAAGAGCAGAAAGGAAAGAGGGAAGGAGGAAAACTCTAGGGCACATCAACCCACGAATTAAAAAAATGAAAAATCACCACTGAAGATGTAGTTTGGTAGAGCAGGTTTGTGCACAGATAAAGCATTCAGAACTGACACCACCATGAAAGCTGAGACAAGGGCAAGTTTGACAGTTTTCAATAAACCACAGCTCAAAAGCAGAAAAGGGCCACTTCCTCCTTTGACAAAGAATAGAAGTAAAATCATCAGAAGAACAAAGCAGGTCTCTGGAAATCAAGGATGAAAAATATGGGGCTTTATACTTATTTTTTTCAACTGGGACTTATTATACAGGAGCAAAAAGTCCTTGGGTGTTAAGAAGATATGGCATTGAGTTTGAAACCAGGGAGAATGTACTAGCTTGGGATTAAATCAGCACCTACTCTTCTAACCATAAAAACACAGATGTCTTCCAAAATTACTTGTGCTGGTGAAATTTTCAGCTACACGGAACATGTCTGACTCTCTTCCTTGTCTTTTGGGTTTGTTTTTTGTTTGTGTGTGTGTGTGTGTGTGTTTGTTTGTTTTCCTGTCTGTGGAGTGTTTGACAGCTTTACCATTTTAAAAAAGAATCCAGGTACTTTGTACATCTGCAGTCCAGTCCCTGGATACCTGTGACCTGCTCACCCTGAGTACAGTCTATTCTCAATTTCACAGCTAAGCAGTGTCTCATATTTTTCTGCCTGCACAGATTTTCCAAGAGGATCCTCAGAGCATCGACAGCAGTAACCTTTCAGCAAATACTTGCCCCCAAACATATGAAACTCCTGCTACCTACAACCATCCGGGCTTGCAGCAGGACTGCCAGCAGGAACTGTGGGGAAACTCATCTGGGATGACCACCGGTCAGGGTGGTTTTATTCCTCCCACACTCGCTCAGCATCGGAGTCAGACTGGAAGAACCACATCAGGCTTCCCAGTTTCTGTTCTCCACCCAGCTCTGCTCATATCCTGATCGGTCCAGCATATACCTGGAAATTATTTTTTCCGGGATGGGTACAGCTCCATCTCATGCTATTAAAATGTCTCCCATTGGCAACCCTTCCCTCCATCAACACCAGTGCCAACGAGAGGGTGGTGTGCATCAGCCCCGCAATCTGAGCGGGCTGTAATCGATGGCAGGGCAGGGGGGAGCGGCTGGTACAGGCAGGAGCTGACTGTGCTGCACTTATCCTAAGGAGCTGAGAGCTGGGGAACTGCAGATAGGAGCTGGGGAAGTGCTGAGTGACTGTGCAGCTGAGAGAGAACAGACCCTGCCTTATCCTGAAGTGGGAAGTTCAACCAGAATGGATTTTGCTGTTTCAAATTACAGGCTGGTGGCTGCAGGAAAATGTGGAGGGGGCTGTGACCTCCTGAAATAGCAGCAGCAGCAAGGGCAGCATGTTCAGATTGGGAGTGTTAGGGTGACATTTAGGAGTGAGGGTTGCTGCAAGATGCCCTTTGTGTGCCAAGGTCACAGTCCATCAAGATGCTGCTCATCACTGCCTGACCCTTTCCTCCATCCTCTCCCCACCTCCACCAGGAACTAGGGGAAAGCTTGCAGGGGACGAGCCCCATTACATCAAGGACCAAGTCAAATCTTGCGAGCAGGACCCCTTCCCTCCTAACTGCTCCCCTTATTCTTACTGAAACCAAAGCCTTTGGCTACGTGGGAGCTTAAATATTTTGTTGCCACCCTGATCACTTGCAAGAATGAAGCAACTGGCCCTAATGCTTTAATCCCTCTATTGTCTTTGAAATTTATATATCGTCACCAATAAAGATTGTCTGTCTCAAGGGTTTTCCTGCTTCTCTGTCTGGGTTATGGCAGTGGGGAGGGGGTAGAGGAAGGGGAGTATGGGGAATGGAAGAGGGTTGGATCATCGCCAGGCTTTAAAAGGCTGCTTAAGCATTTTTCTTTGCAGGGTTTTACTCAGCAAAGTCTCCCAAGCCACAGAATGTGCCCCTACTTGTATAACATTACAAAGTCACGATGATTAGAGTGTAAGCCTCAGCCCTCTGGAAGCTGCCCTTTTGTCTCTGGGGTGTAACAACGCATTATTCCTCCTTGTCTACTTCTTATCTCATTAATGCACTGCATTATTTCTGCTCTCCCTCTCTTCCCTGCTCCTGTGCACACACCTCCCTCTTCTGTACTTCAGTTAATGGAACAAGCGTGTGTCTTTGATCCTTTCCAAAGCTCACGACTGTAACAGGGTAGATGTGTGCACTGCACATGAATGTTGCACTGAAGCCTTCCCTCTCCTCTACCTGCCTTCCCTGCTCAGCTTGGCACACTGTCGTACCCCACAACTTGCAAAATCCCCCAGCACTACAGGTCTGCCCCCAACCTGGGGCTTCAACCCTGCCTGTCCACAGAGCACAGATCACAAAGACTGACAGGGCATTTCATTTGCTCTTTCTCACCTTCGTGCCTCCTTCTCAAAATATATCATCATCCTGCCATCCCAGGGATTGACTCCATCTTGCAGTTTGTTCCTCTGGCCTGGAAGAGAGGGATGCCCTCTGGTGCCTGCAGGTACCAGAGGGCATCATGAAGAACCAGGCTAATGGAGGTGGCCTCTGACCTCTGTGCATTTTCGTGCACGTGAGAGTCCCTTGAGAAGGTTTGGAAAGAGGATGTTTTGTCCAGATAGGAGTCACTGGAATGGGCCAAGAATACTCCACAAAGACAATGACCTAGGGAAATGGCTCCAGTTGAACTGAAAAAGAAAATCATCAAAGCTTCAGAGAAGTTAAACACTATGGTTAAAAGAAATCCCAGGATGTAAGAGACAGAGGTAATCCACTTCGGAGTTAAAGCAAAAGGAGGAGTGAGGGCATCCAGATTCCACTTTTAGGTCTCCCAGAGGCTTTTATTATATCTTTGTGAACATCACATCCTGCTGAGTATGATGTTGAGCAATATCCAACATGTAGCTCCCTGGTTTGTGCTTAGTCCCCATCTATCTATAGAACATCTTAACCCTTGCCTTCTGCTTCAGTCATAAACTCCTTGGGGCATGGTATGGCTTTTTTCCTTTAGCATTTCTACAGCATCTGGCACACAATAGTCCATGGCTTAGCACCCCCTTGGTGCTGTATGAATTCAAACCAGCCACTGTGATAAATAGTGCAGAGAACATAGAACAGCAGAGGTTAGGATCTAAATTTTCCTCACTGTGCTGCAGATCCTGGCCACTAAACTGGAAAAAAGAAATGGTGGATCCCATTTGCTAGTGGGCAGTGGTGTACGGATGTCAGTGGAGTTTGCTGACTGGGTAAAATGCTCCAGCATCACTTACTAGAAGTGCTGGGAGTCACAGCGTTTGCAGACTACAAAGAGGTAGTAGATCATGCTGCTATCCTCACTGCAGTCCCTCCCAGATGCTCTCTCTGATCTTTAGCAGTGGCATCCCTATTATTTGACTCTCAGAATTTCCAGAACTCAGCGTGGGGCCTGCAAGCAAGGCTTTGATTGGTGTCATTAACATTTCTGAGGAAGCACTGATGATTCCTGGCAATATACCCCCCAGAGCACCTCAGCAGGGAGAGAAAATGGGACAGGATGGCTTTCCATTCTGCAGGCGTGCAAGAGAGGACAGATGAGGCTGTTTGTGACTGACCAGCTATAAAACGCATGGTAGGAACACACTCCAGAGGAAGAAAGTGAAAAAATTTGTCACCCAACGAAAAAGCGAAATTCGATCAGTTAGCCAAAGGAATCTGTCCCACAAAGTGCTTTCCTGGGGCTGCTCAGTGCTCTCTCTGTAGTAACTGAACACCATTGGCAGGGATCTCCTCACAGTTTCTCTCTTCCTCTTCCAGGAACTATTACCTCCTTCCTGATTTCATTAGAAATTACAGTATTTATTTTGTCCTGACTGGGGAGGAGGGAGGAGAGGAAGAAGAAACACTCTGATTTTACCCACTAAGCAAAATAAGATTTTTTTCTTTCTTTTCCCCTCCAGTCCCCTAAAAGTTAACCCTCAAAGTTTCTGCATTTCCCTTCTCCTCCTCCACTTAGCAATGGCCATGGTTGCAGCCTGGGCTAGGGGCAGGCTGTAACCCTGAGCACATACAGAAATTTCCTCTGTCAAAATCTCAGAGCCTGCACTGTTTTGTTGCTCGTTATCCTGAAACACCTTTGAGACAGGTTTTAATTCCACACCAGTGTCACCAAGACTGAATAAAAAAGGGAGGACAAACTTTACCCAAGTCCTTTCCCTTGGTTTCAATGGATGACCAATGTCTAATATTTCCAGTTTGCACAGAGGCCAATAACAAAACCTGTTATGATCAATATTCTGAATGATGGCAATGTGTAGCCACGTTGCACAAGGGAAAATGATGAAGAGAAGGCAGCGAGAAAAAAATCCTGAAACAGATCTTCAGACCCAGCCTACAGAAAAGGAGTGGTTTTTTTTCTCCTCCAGGAATCCCTGTAAACGGGGATGCTGATTTTAATACTATTTTCATATCTGTAAAGGTGGGAGTCCACAAAACCCACAATAATTCTAGATGATCGCATCTGGTTTTAAAGGTAATTAATGCTTTCATACAAGCAATTAACATTGCAATTACTCTAATGTTTGTACATAGTCAAATGTTCAGCAAAAATAGTGTGTTCAGTTTTGTTTTTTCTGTTAGCATTCAAGGAAAAATATGTCTTGTGATTTTCAAATATTTTACTTTGGAACACTTGCAAATATTTGTGTTTAATATACCACTTGGAAGCAAAAATATTCCTGGTACTACCTTATGCTATAGTGCTTGCCATAGGTAAATCTCAGGTTGCTTTACAAAGGAGGTGAGGAACAGGATCCTGATTTCCCAGATGGGGAAACTGAGGCCAGAAAACATGATCGTCCCAAGTACAGGTAGGCATTAGTAGAGTTAGGAACATGATTTTGAGGGCTAGGTCTGTGTTTTACCCATGACCTCGCCTGTTCCCAACAACATTACAATGAAAAGCAATTCCTCACCTGTAATCTCATTGCAATTCACAGCATTTGCTCACTTCTCTGTTGAGAAAAACCCTGAAATCTCAGCTACAGGTTCTGACCCACAAAGCCTCTACTGCCAGCCTCCACTGGTTATATGCCTGAAAGCGACTTGCGTCATCAGTGACTTCATACAATTAGTAGCTTCTCTGCTGAATTGTTATGTACATGTGTTATTGTTTAATCCAAAATCTGAGCACTGGGAAGAAAGACTGAAGATGCGTAACAGCACAGATAGCCCAATGGCTGGGCACAAAAGGGGATACTGGGGTCTGTGCATTTACCTTACTGGACTAAATATTTGGCCAGACACTGTGTACTGTGGTATCTAAACTGAAGGCAGGTGACTCAGGCCTAGAAACTGTTTGTTTGCAAAAAAGAAGAGAGCCACACAAAAGTATGATGCAAATGTGGGTTCATATCATCATCCGTGTTTGCACGAGGTAAAAAGCTCTTGAAGTTTTTCATAAAAGCAAACAAAGAAACATACAAATAAGTATCTCAGGAAAGACCACAAAAGCCCACTGGGCACAAAAACGTTTGCACTAAGCACTCAAACCTGTCATCAACACCAGTCCTCTCAGAGGCCTATTGTGCGTGCATGTGTGTGTGTATTTGGGTGCTTAGACAATAAAGGACAGATTTCCTGGCGCTTATGAAGAAGGGTGATGCTGAGCTATGCTAATCGGCATCATCTGGTGAGCCTACCCTCACTAGCCATTTGAATGAAATCCCAGTGGGTTCACCAAGTGCCATCCTCCATGTGGGACAGTCTGGTTTCAAACTGGTCGCTGTGCTGCAGCCCAAATTCTGGTTGGCAACAAGTTGTAGATCTTGCCAAGAATCCTCTCTTCCTTCAGTGCATTTTTCTATCTCTAAATGAAAATCTCAGGAGAGGAGGGCGGGGGATTATTTGCATCACGACTGAGCAAAATGTTTCAGGCCCTTTGCTAACTGCACTTCAGCAGTGGGGTAGGGGTGTAGTTCAGAAAGAACAGTGCTTGAGGCATCACACACAGTTGCCCTGTCTTTGAGGGAGGTGTAAAAAGTGATTCTTGTTTTTTGCCCAGGTGGCAGAGGAAGCTGCAACTTCCTGAGAGCTGTAAAATACATTTTTCCTCCTGGATGTGCTAACTAGTGTCCCAGATTCTCAGTGCATATGAGTGTTTTTTACCAAGCTGCGTGACACCCTTATGTTCACAGAGGAGACCAATAATAATGCACAAGACCTTAATTAACCACTTGTTAGGGTTCATTCCCTTGCAAGGCAGCTACATGAAACCCAGAACTTCTGGGATCGTAAGCAGCAATTAGTCCTTCTTCACCAGAGGGAGGGTCATATTTTGCCAGCCTGGCCTTCTGACATCTGTTTGAGACCAATCTCCAGCTCCCAGGAAGGCCAGAGTGGAGGGTATGTGTAGGAGAGCTTGTGCCCCCTCTCGTGCTGCCCTGTGAGCAGAGGGAAGGCAGCATGTGCCGTGGGGCTCATCACAGCACGTCTGAGAGGAGCCCGCAAATGCACATGGGTGGCATCTGCTCCCTCCCTTTTCCTCCTTTGTGCTCCTTCCTCCTCGCTCTGGGCAGACTTTGTATGTCCATTCCCTTCCATTTTCCTGCTGGCAGCTGCTGGCTTATGTGCCAGGAGAAGCTCCCTGGGGTGAGGACAGCCGCCCGGCTGCCAGGACAGTGGGAGCTTGCTCCACAAGTGAGACTGCTGAGCATCGTGTGATCTAAATGTCAGGGATAAATAATACTTTCATGCATCCAGAAGACAAAGAATGAAGCAAACCGAGGCTGCACTGTTACCAAACTTCATGGGAAACTTTGTCCTAAAAGTTCTCGCTTTGTAGATAACAGTAAGTAATGAGGGCTGGACCACAGTCATGCAACGGTCACGTCACCTTCCCTTGCCATGCTCCTGCAGATGCACCAATAAACCATGCAGGAGTCACGGCAAGCCTGACAATATTTGGCTGTATGTTGAGTACATCTTTGTCATTTCTCTAATCACAGAAGTTATGTGGGCAGCAACACAGGAAAACCTTTTGTAATTACAGACAGTGCTGGGGTTTATCAAGCCAACCCATCACACACACATACACACGCACACACACACGCAAGTTCAGGCTGAGTTTGCCACTTACTTGCCCCCAAAAAATGTGATGGCAAATTGCAAAGGCAGAAGCCAGCTCCAAGATAATGTTCATGTGTTCTGGGGTAGGTGAAGTGACGGGGGGGTGGGTGAAAACTAGATTTTCTCAGGCTGGCTTCCTCTGTAGGACATCCCCTCCTCTGATAGGCTGAAGGGCTGGGAAGGGATGCCTCTAGGGCAGCAGGATGACAGTTTTATCAGTGATGAGAGGGAGATGATCTCCCAGGCTAGGCTGGAACAGAGACAGTTGAGGACATACCAGCACTAAAAGCACTCTGCTTCCCCAGAGTATGGAGCCCAGGTTTGCCAAAAGCCACGTCACTCAGTCCTCTCCCAGACCAAGGGTGGGATTCAGGGATGCGCCAGTGACTTTCTGTTGTTCCACCTAGTGAACCAAATTGTCATGAGACAGTGAAGGAACCAACGCACCAGCAAAAGAGACAAGTAAGGATTTTAGAGGGTTCTAACCTGCAGTTCTGGGCTGACCTAGGAGTCTGGAAATAGCCTTCATGCTTCAAGAGCTGCCTTGAGGCAACAGGTCACATTCAAAAGTGCTGAAGCCTCTCCCAGCTCCAGCACACAGCCAGGCCCAGCCAGCTTTGAAACAAATGAGCCGCAGAGACAGACGTTTCCCGCTCGACCCTGAAGAGAAACTCCTCTTAGCCATCAAGTGGAAAAACACTGGCTTGCCTTTCACCTGAATCTCAGAAATCAATCTGGGAATTGCAGCAGAACTGGGTGTATCCCTTTGTTTTCCTTTTTTAACTTGTGTCGCTGGATAATGCCAACTTTTCCCTCAGAGGAGAGAACCCTTCAAATCAAAATGAAGGATGCAAATCTCCTGTCAATGGGTGCCAAGCGCTCCTTTCCAGAATTCTTCCAAGGGGTGACATGAGGGGGAAAGTGAATGAGAAGCAGATGGCAGGAGATGTGTCCCAGAGGAACGATGGATATTTCTGCTGTGACCCACCAGGGAAAGGTTTGGAAGCGCTGACACTTTTATGGCATTCTGGTTTATTGTGCAGAGCATTTTTTTCTTGTTAGTTATATTTTGGCTTCTCCCGGCAACATATTTCTAAAGGGCAAGAGACACATACCCTACGTGCCCATCTGCAACAACAGAGATGCAGATAGCTGGCAAGGGCTGAGCTGGACATTACCTGGCCTAAATGTCTCTCAACAGAGAAAGTATCAGTCTTATCCTAGAAAAATTGCTGAAATTAAGGCCCAAGACTCAGTTTTCACAGCACGGGCATGTCTATGATAAAAACCTGGCATGCCCATATGCTGCCTGCCATCTTGCTCTTCTAATAGAGGCAAGACGGAAGAGGTAACCATGTTCTTATTGAACACTGACAGATCGTCCTTTCATTATCGGATATGGAATTTAACTCAGTTTCCTCTTTAGCTGGTCACATGGCCCTTCATAAACCAAGGACTTTCCCAGGACTTTGGCTTCTTTCTTATACCTTTTCGTAGCTCAATCCAAGGACGGTCCCAAGCCACTTACATGAGGACATCCAACCAGTAGTTGTCCTCTTCTTCAGACTGTCACAGAGAGAAGAAAAAAAAAAAAAACAAAACCAAAAAAACAACAACAACAAATCCACATATATCTTTGGCTTCTCTTCCCTTAACCTCTGTTAGTGCAACCTAGAACCGTTATATCTGGACCAGAACCCCCTGGATGGCTTAGGTCCGGGATGACTGCAGGGTGGGGATACTCTTTACCTGAAGCCATGAATGCTATTAAAACCTAATATGGGATATAGATGTCAGAGGTGCAGATAGGAGAAGTGAGCTGTGCAAAAGAGCCCTCAGATTTAGGGTGCAGAGCACCCTGGGAACACAACACAGCAGTAAAGAGGTCAGGGCAGAGGAAGAGTCTTGGCAGACTCCTCACAGCCAGCATCTGCCAGTGACTTTGCTAATTCATCAAAATAGCCAGATGAAAGCCAGGGACTAACCTCACTGTACATGGAGATTTAACAGCTCTCTGAAGAGAATGAAATAAACACAACTGCTGCCTTTCAAAGCTGTTCTGGTTTTTCTCCTTACAAAGATGATAAGGCCTTCAGGATACCGGAAGGGATTCTTGCCTCCCCATCTCTTTTAAATACAAAGAGTTTCTCATAACACAGACAACTGGATTAAGGGTAGAAGGACAGGCTAACTTTATAATCATCCTTTTTGCCCACAGGATATTTTGGTTTGGCTGCACACCCCAGTAGGATCCTGCATAATTTCCATCTAGGTGAGTGTGGAGATACTAACAAAGAACTCAATCCTTTCCCTGTTGTCAACAGCAGCTACCGAGCTCTAGCAATGTGGAAGCCATCTCCTCTGGTGCCGTGCAGGAGACAAATTATCTGGAAAGCACCATTCAGGGTTCCTGTTGTTGCAGGCCACACCACACTGGGAAACTATGGATCAGAATGGGCATCACATTCTCAAGGGACAAGCTCACAAAGAGCCAGGCACAGAGCAAGTGCATCAGGAATGTGTGTCTATCAAAAGCATGGAACCATCTGTTTTCTCAGTATGCAAATGATGAGCCCGGACCTCGTGACATTCCAAGTCTTTCTTTTTTTTTTTTCTTGAGGGCTGTCAGCAGTGGTTTAGAGCAGTATTTTAACCAAGTTGTGCAAAAGACAAGAAGAAGCAGCCAACAAATCTTCCCCCACTGCCCAATTGCAAAATATTTCCACCCTTAGGCTCCAACTGCTGAATACAGACATCAGGTTTCTATGGTTTTAAAACTAAATGGACTCTGGAACAAAGCAGAGCCAATTTCAAAGGCTTCATGCGGGTAGTTGATGACACCTGATAGACTTACTGAGGCCTTCTCCAACCTGCAGTCCACATTCCTCCAAAGTCACTGAAAGCAGCTCTAGGTCTGGGGATCTTCCCTTCCTACCCTGGAGACCCAAAGGTTTTCTAACATGAAATTCTTGTCACCAAGGATAGGCAGCCCTCATTGACCTTCACTGATGTTGCTTTCTAGTTCTGTGAGATCCTTGTCTTGTTCAAGGCCTTCCCAAGAGCTATTAGAAAGGCACCTTGTTATCTTTTGAGCAGAACTATAAGATCTGTAAATGAATAATCTGAGGGCTGGACTGTGACTACCAACTGTAGAGTCAACCATTTATATTTTCTGTTATTATCTTTGACAAAGAATACAATTATGAACACTTTGCTTTTGTGCTGGCTTCCTGTGTGTGGGCTTTAGTGCTCCCTGACAAAGAACAATGTGAACTTCGAAAAAAGATACAACTATAGCAAAACAAGCCTGTGCGATACAGTTTGGACCTTTTCAATCTCACCACCATTTCTTTTCAGAGGAGCAATGTTACTGCCCTGACTGAACATGAAATCCATCTCCCAAGATCCAAGTAGGATAGAGCAAACACTGAAATTGCACAACACGAAAAATACAGAATTATACAGCAACTAGGATGTGGACATGGGGGGGAAAAGTGCCAGAGGATATGTATCTCTAGTCCATTAAATATGGTTTATTTGAAAGTATTTTACATTTTATTAAAGTAAAGCAGACAGGATACAAGCACTATAAACTTTCCCCTGAAAGTGAGCATTGCTGGCATTCCACTTGCTTAAATTATTACTATTTCAAGGGCTGATTAATCCTTACCTCTCATAGTTAAGAGGGGAAATGGTATGTTGTGTGTTTTACTTCCCAGGCCAAAGCAAAATGATGCTTCTGCAAGACTGGCTCAAGTCTTTTACATGTTTTTTTTTTTTTCTTTAGAAATCTATCTCTGTGTTCCTGGCACATGACTACATCTTCTTGCATGGGCAATATCTCTTGCTTGAAATCTCTTCTGACAAGTCACATTTTGCATGAGATGCATGATTAAAGAGACTAGCTTTTACATCTTACTAGGCAAAGTTAATTGCATCTTGTCTCCAATGGACTGGAGGGAAGAAAAATTCTCTTAAAGAGGAATTTGCAATTTTGGATGAAAAATGAACAGGTTAACAAGCAGAAAAGATGGAATAGTGAGGAATATGAGTATTTTTTTCATTAGGAAATGCCATTTTATCAAAATAGACATGTTTTGCTGGAATATGTTTTCAGTAGGAATAAATCATTCTGAAATTAGACTTTCATTTGGATTGCCTTGGAGCATTTCATGGAGCTTGTAATTTATTTGAATCACTTTTTTACAAGCTAAAGCATCCAAATAGTGCTAACACTACTTTTTAAGCCATTTGTATGTCTTCATATAGAATATGTAATATTGCGTTTGGAATATACCAAAATAGAAGATACCCACATAGTTACTTCAATAATTCAGAAGTCAAGAAATTGCAGAAGTTGCATTCTACAAATCATCTGATGTTTTAATCATTTGCATCAATCCCGGATGAGTTACCTAAATCCTTTCTGAAATTCTGACAGGATGGGAAATGCATTCTTGACAACTTTACCTGCAAAGTTCACCTCAGCATTGATTCTGCCCTGGGATCTAAAGCATTACTCCTGCTCCAGATCCCAGCTTGGTCTTTCTGCCCCATCATTGTATCCACTGGCATTGTTGAAATCCTGAATTCAGTTCTTCACAGAAGCAAATTCCTGCCACTGGTGGGTCACTGCTGTGTTGATAAGGTTGACACCTTGGGCTGTTTTTCCTCTTTACCAGGAACCTATCCAAGGGAAAGGTACTGGATAGCAAAGGCCACCCTTACATACACACCCTGTTGGCACAGAGACCAGGTAGACGGTGTGGGTAGGGGGACAGGCAGAGGGAGAGAGATATGCAGAAGGAGGGAGAAGAAAGGAGAGATGTTTCCTCTCTCCTGCAGACCTGAGCCATGTTTGTGAGGTTAGTGGAAGAGGAGCATTACAGCCAAATTACTCTTTCTCTTTCCTGATAAACCATATTCCTGGCCTATAAGCCATCCACTCTCAAGATTAGTCAAAAGCAATGACAGAAAATTACTCATTAGCTACTGTACCTCAGTGTAGTCACCACATTTTTTAATTTGGGAGTTTTAAGACTCTGGGGGACCACCAGTTGTACTGGATAACACTGAGTTTAAAAAAAAAGAGAAAAAAAAAACCTACCACTTTTCTCGTTATCCTTTGCTGCCTGTAGGGCAGGTGCAAACTGACAGCTCCATGACTATAAATTTCTGCTGGAGCCACTGAAGCCTTCTCTTCAAACCAGATGCTCTTCTCTTCCTCTTTTCTGCATGAGTAGCAGAACACGTGCCCTGACCATCTCCAGCTATTTTTAAAAGATGGATTTCTTCATCGCTTGTTTATAGCTTTATGTGTTGAAAAAAAACAGATTTAACTTAAAAGAGGAAAAAAAATGCCTGTGAGTCAACATGTATCCTTTGGAGGCACTGGAGAGATCTGGAGAGTTAAAAAATATCTAGTTCGTTTCATGAACGCATAAAGCAAAATTAAAGAGTTAAAAACTAAAAAAAAAGAAAAAGAAAATAAACCCTACGGAAACCTTTGAGTTAAAACTAAAGAAGAATGCTAAGAGAAAGAACCTACTCCAGTAAAAAGTTTCAGGGCACTATCCTGCAGCTGCAATTTTCCTAACAACAGTCACATCACGTGCTCGTCAGCTATGTCGGCGCTCAGTCCTTCCCAGGTCACCCAAGGATAACGTCCTAAGACTTTGGGCTCCGTTTTAAGAAACCATTTCACAGGCACCATCCTTCCTACCGCAGACTCATTCCTGTAGTTTGCCTGTGAAGACGCCCCAAGTTTTGCATGTGTAAGGAAGAAAATGAAAACCAGAGGAAGCCCCCATCAATGGTCTGTCATGAATCTGGGAGCTCTGATACAAACAGCAGCTCCCCAGTGAAAGAATGACAAAAATATGGTTCTCAGAGCTGGAGAACTTCCTGTTGCTTTTAAGCTCACCCACTGAAGAGGGAGGAATTATGTGACATTGCAATATAATTATTCTTTTTCCACTGTCAGGGACCCAGGGCAACCGCATTACTCATGCAGAGCCATGAACAAGCTGCACAGGTCTTCCCAAAACAAGTGGCAATAAAAATTTTCTCCTCACCGTGCCATCTCCAGAGTTGATGACACATCTTTGTTTGCTTCCATCCAGATTTATGTGGGTTTCCTAGGCCTTTCTTCCCTTTCTTTGATGTTGATCATAGACAAAATGATGTCACTCTTGGCCAGAGGCTGGCACCAGGCACAAGTGCAACAGCAAGTGAATTCTATTGGTAATTAATGACATGCTGGCAGTGGATGGTCGGCCTTGGGAACCCCTTTGCCCAGGCCTGTGGCCAGGCTGGAGAGAGTAAGAACTACACCCCATCCAGCTGTACTTCATTCACTTGTCTCTTTCCCATCCAGTCCCATGTTGTCACCTTTCTTCCTGATCAGTACTCTTCAACCCCATACCCTTCTGCCATATAACAGTACATAAGCCCTCTCCATACCCTGAACCACTTTTTGTCTATAGGCTCCTGCATACCTGTCCTGATAGGATGGAGGAAATGGATTCTTTTTGAATCAGTCAAAACCTGGAAATATGCTGGATGTTCAAATCAATCAAATACAACTCTCAGTATATAACTTTGCTCCCCACCATGAGGTTTTGTATTAATGTTGGTTATTTCAAGATTTATTAAGAAATATATTATAGTACCCAATAAAAACTTTGGAAAAACAGTGCACTTCCTTCTGCTAGTGGTATAAAGAAGATCTCAGCATTACAGAACACAGGAACTTTAATTGGTCATTGCTCTAGGACACAGCTTTGATTTCCTGGGCATTTGCCCTTGAAAATAAAGAGTATTGGGTGCTTCCTTGCACTACCGGGGTGCTCAGTGACATGGTGGGGAGGCCCCAAGACCACGCAGAGGTGTCCCCTCCACCTTCTGCGCTCACCGCAGCAGATCTCAGTTCACACAAAACCGTTGCTGTTCAGCAGCTTTGGGCCTGAGCTTTAGTTGCTTCAGCTCGCTGGATGGAGTCCAAGAGCTTGTCACACTGCCACAGCTCTGCGTGAGAAGTTGCATTTCTTCCCCTGTGCCAGCTTTATCTCAAAGCTTTTTTTCTGTATACGTTTGCAGTGATTTAAGAAGTAAATGACGGGGAAGCGCAGGAGTTGGAGTACGTGCATGCTGTGTGCAGCATCCATGGATAAGAAGCGTGTGAAGGAAGTGAGTTATCCACCCACACACAATCAAGGCAGGGATTTGATTTCATTGCTTTTTATTTTCTTTATCCTCTAGCCCAGGACTTGCCATCGCAATGAAATATTTTTGCACTGGCTTGATCTCCAAGTCTCCCTATCTCCTCCGCCGTGTGTGTCCATGTGGCTGGGTCCCTTGAATGTTTATTCTGCTGTAGAGAAGTGCAATGATTTCTGGGCAGGATGTCCAAAGCTAAATCAGGCTTGTGGCGAGAGTTAAAAAGATTACAGTAAGGCTTTGTTTACAAAAGAGAAGGATCAGCTGCTGTTCTTGGAGTTTGTTTAAAAATTCTTTTTTTAACCATCCTTCCTTGTGTTTAGGTTTGTTTCCCTTGTTAAATAAATAACCAGTAAGGTCTTCATTGATCACCTCTGTCTTCTGTATGTGCATGAGCAGAGGAGAGAAGGAGAGGATTTCATACCTGGTAATTGACTTTCTGCAGAGTCCAGGACCTTTATAGGAAAATGTTGTTAAGCATCGGAGAGTGGCAGAGTTAAATGCAGTCCAGAGATGTCTAATGAGGCTAAGCCATGAAGAGATACGAGAGGGGGGTCACTTATGATAAGTAATATCCTCGTGAGGATACTCATACCCTATCCACACCTAAAATTTTCATCTTTCTGCTTCGGGCTTTTCCAGAAGGCAGCCCAAGCAGCAGCAGCTAATGGCTTGCCCTGCCTGTAAAGTCACCTGCCTCCTCCCCACAACAGCAGGACCCGGACCAGACCACCAGAACAGCAGCAAGTCCTCTGGCACATAAAGCAGCCTGGCCAAACATGAGGGCCCTCCTAGCCTTGCTATCCTGAAGGGCTGATGAAGCTTCTTGGAGAAAATAGCGATGAAGAGGAAGCTAATGCTGACCTCTGTTGACAAACTAATAGAAGAAAAATTCAAAGAGACATCTCCTGGCACAATCAGTCCTCGGTCTGTAGATCAGTTCCCGGTGTAACCTTGCATCTTCCTGCATGCAGGACCTTCCCTAGGATCACACTTTGCAGGGACTGACAGCAATGCCTGGTGTTTCTCCAACTCACACGGCGTGCTCACCAGTGTTGCCTCCATGGGCACATGAGTACAGCTCTCCCATCCACTGCCCTAGCTGTATGCTGAAGACAGTGACATTTGGGGGTTCAGTCCGATTCTTCAGGACCACCTTGCAATGCAGCACATAGGACCATATCTCCCTCTCTATTGGTGGAAGCCATTTTCTCACAACACACAAAGAAGCTGTCCATGAATTCAAACAGCTAGACCTGAGATTTTACACAGGAGATAAGAAACTGGATCTCAGTGCAACCCTCTTTGGAGCAAAAACAATGCATTGCTTAGCTTGGATTTCCTAAAATTAAAAATAAGCAGGGGACAAGGAAAAAGGTGAGTATAATTAATTTTAGGAGCATGGCGTGAATGCATTTGAAGGTGAAGTAGGTGTTGTTTTTCAAGAAAGCAATGATGCGTTTCAGTACCTTGAAGGCTGTTTCATTGTTAGAGCCATAATTAACTGCACAGACCTCAATTCATTCATTCGGTGTGTATGACCCCTTTACCAATGCTTACCAGGAAATCAGAGGCAACAAGGTGCAGGTCCTAAATGAAACAATCTGCCAACATTCAAATTCCTCTCTGGAATGAGAGCTCCACCTTCAGTGGAGGACTTTGTTCTGTAGCGTCTCTCTCCTAAAAAACAGCATTGCAAAATAGAGACTCTTCTTCATGGACCTGGCTTGGACTACATGTTTTTTTGCAACCTAAGAAGAAAGACTGGGAAGATCTTTTACAAAATCATCTGGTCAGACAACAAGACAAGATCTTTATGACTGATAGTTTAAACCATGAAAGTTAATGGTCTTTGGTCAAGACCTTCTTTCATTTTGAGTTAATAATTTGTTTGATTAACCAATTATTCAATCATTCAGTGCCTGCCACAGTTGTATACCTTTTAAATTTATACAGATAATTGTAGCAGTTTCTAGTTGAGGAACTAGAAGCAGGATCAAATATCTTGTTATCCATTCCTCATGTAGCCTACAGACAATTTTTTGTCCCATTCTATAATGTCCTTGTAATGGCAAATTGGTCAAATCAAAACATGCCTGAAGTGCTACTTTAGGGTCATGGCACTTCAAACTAAGTTTAGCACTGACAAATATGACATTTTCCCAGGAAGCCTAATTCCATTCCTATTTTCCATGCTGCCAGATCTGAAGGCTTTAGAAGGACTAAAGCAATGTCTTTGCCTCATGCCAGCCTTTCACCTAGGGTTAACATCAATCCCTAGATTTCCTCACTTAGTGGCAGCAGTAACCAAACTGTCCTCTACTTGTGATCTCTATCCAAGATATTGCCAAACAGTTTTTGCACAACTACTCATGATGTCTGTTAGAAATTTGGTAGCCGAGGTTTTCCAGCTCTCCTCCATCCTTTTTCCCCATCAGTTAGGACAAGTGTGAGAGGGACGTAGAGATGCTTGGAGCACTTTCTAGTTTTCTATCTCTAATTGCACCATAACGAAGCTGACAGAACCGTTAGGATTAGTTTAGTGGTGGAATTAAGCATCTGGACAAAAATTGGATATGATGGATTTTCCCTATTAAGGTTTTTGGTCTGAGCCCAAGATAAATGATTACCAGTGTAATTACAGGGTGATTATGTTAAGTTAATTAATGGTATGTAGCTTTATTTACAACATATTCTCTTTTACCCAAAGATTCAGAGCTCCTTCCCCTCCCAGGTCTCCTCTCATTTAGCAGTATATTTCTGCACAGACACTGGCATGCTGCAGAGGATTTAATCAGCTGCTTACTTACAGAAGCTATAAGCAGATGTATTGACTTGAGGACTCACTTCTCTGGCCTCTGATCTGGAAACCAGTGGGGCTGTATCTGTTCCTAGTGCCTGAGGAGGTGGCCCTGAGGTACTTCTCAGGGCTCAGAGCTAATCAGCATATGGAGCTCAATGCTTGCTGATGGGGACAGAGATCTGTCATGGCCCTCCTTCCCTTTCATAGGAGAGAATGTGGATAGTCCCAGGCTGACAGGGGAGACCTGAAGGCAGAACATAATGAAGATGCCCCATTCCCCAGCAAATCTGTTCTTTGTATAAACATGAAGAGGGAATAAACCAAAGTGCTCAAGAGGGAAGAAAAAGAAGGAGCAGAACCAAGTATCAAATCAACAAACAAAACCCTGCTGCACTCACATTTGAAAACTCTCTGGGTATTCAGGCCAGCAATGTCATGCAAACTCAGTTTGCTTCCCTCACACCTGCCTCTTCCCAGCAAAGGGGATCCAGAAAATCTTACACAAAACGAGGGTTGAGAAGACGGCAGGTGTGGATGTGCCTTCACTCTTACATGAGTGAACTGTGTCCCCTTTGGTCAATTATTAGAGACATTGAACAGTTAAAACTGCTAATCAAAGGTCTCAATATACTCCATGCTGAATGCAAATAGGTGATACTAAGTCAATGCTTAGATATGTAATCGTAACACTGTATTAGGCATCAGAAAAGCCACTTGCACAAACAGTGTTCAAGTTTGCAAAAGAGATTATATCATGAGTCATGACTTCTTCGCCATGCATATTTCCTGGTATCTAATGGGGGAGGTTGGCAGCCTGTCATTACTTAGCTGTTATGGTAAAACAAGCATCAGATAAAAAATATTAAAAAATAAAACTTGCTGGAGCTTCATCAAAGGCACTGCTCTCTTACAAAGGCCAATGAGGTGATTTCAGGCCTTCAGTCATCCCAGTCCATCATGCTTCCCCAGCAAAGGTGTTGAGCTTACTCCTTTATTTAGAAAGTCTCTCCATACTTCATTGCCTTTGGGCTTCTCCTTTGCAAACCCTTTCTTTCAGCTGTCCCCAAAGCAAGCCAGATCCCACTTTAAATGGGTGGGGACATTGTCATTTTGAGCTGCTTTCCCTCCTCCTTTGTTAATTGCTTCTGAAAGTTTTGGCCTAAGTGACTTGCCTGCATCTGTGGCAAAACTAGAAGATAGTCCCAGGGGTCTCATCCAAATGCCTGCCCTATAAAATCATCTTCCTCTATGAAGGTCAACAAATCCCTTTCCTGTGCTCCAGAAATGATGGGGTATTCCATTAGCCTTTGCATTGCCCAGCAACACAACTCCATTAGGAAAAAATGTTTATTAAAATGATAATCCTGACTCTAGTTCAGACATGAAGCTGCAGTGCCTCCATCAGCCACTCAGTCAGCTCTCCCATGTACATGTTATAGGGCTTCCCTGTCAGGGCACTGTTCGCTCTCTAGACTGCAGACATTCACCCATGCCTGACTTCTCCTGTCCTTGGGAAACATCCAGGTTTCCCCTGCAGAGCAAAGGGAAAGCACAGCCCAGAGGCAAGGGAGAAATGACGTACCCTACTCTACATCCTTTCCTGGATGCACAGACCTTGAAGGCCTCTAGCTACTGGGAACACGGAGGGGGAATTACACCTCTTGTCACCTTGGATTTGGGTCAGGAGAACAGCAAGCATGTGACTCTTCCAGAGATTAATGGAAACGTGTCCAGTGGTGTTGAACGTGAGGAAGGAGCACAAATCTCAGCTAGGAATTGTTGCATTAAAGCTGAAGGATTTGATGTGTGAAGAAAAGAGCAGACTTCCACAAACATATCCCAGACAATGCAAATCCTGTATCTTAAGTGTCCCTAACCCAGGGCAGGAATAAAGCAGCAGTTCCCTGCTTAGTCTGAAGAAGCAGAGCTCTGTATTACTCAGGGGAAATAACCCATTTCCAGTATATGAGGATCTGGCTTGACTGCTGGAGTGAGGTCTGTTGTGCTGCGTTGTCCCTGCCTCAGAGGGAGCATCCAGAAACCATTACAGCTATGACGGAGGGACATAACACAGGGCAGCGGACAAGCAGAACAGGCGTGGGCAGGTGAATTGGAGCCCACAGGGCTTTGGATTCATGCAATATTTAATTGGATACAGCAGATTCCTGCAGGCTGGATGATGGAGAGAGTGGCAGGAAAAAAAAATCAGCTTCCATCGTAGGACTGTGTGAGCTATACTACCTCTTTGCGTTGCCGGATATATATGCGATATCAAACATAACTCTTGGATGATGACAACTGTTGAGCCAGCTCTGGAGCAAATGGTAAGGTCTCTCAGGTTCCTCTGGATTCAGAGGGTGAAAGTGGACTCATTTCTCTATAGGTGTGAAATACACAGCGGTATCATGCTGCTGCTAGCGTTTTCCATTGCCTGACTTCAGCCTCACCCTTTCCTTCCTTTCCATCTGAGCCACATAGCTGGGAAATGTTTCAGAGCACAAGACAGGTTGATGTCTTTTGTGTGCCTCAGATTTCCCTTCCAAAAAACTCAGATGAAATAAACCCCTCTTCCAAGAATTAAGTCCCAAGAAGGCAAAGAAGGCCAAACATTTCTTAAACATGTTTGACGGGTCTCTCTACGGGAAAACTATAAAATTTTTAATGGTACATAATATTCTGATTTGTATGCACCCAGATGTTCATACTAATCAGAAGTACTACATCACACCTTTAAAACCTTGAAGAACCTGGCTAGATATGTGCATACATAAGCACAAATGATAAGTATACCAATTTTATCTATGAATTTTTCAATTTTTAAAGAATGCCTCTGCAATTCATTGATGCTAAAATGTGATATTTCAAGTATCTCCCTTTTCCCTGGGCAGAAATGTTACATGTGGCTGGAGGACGGAAAGGGAGGCAGGCAAGCTGATTTCAGTTGAAGATAAACCTGAAGGTTTGGACCTGACAGACTTCCTAACAGCAGGTTTACTAAGGGGCTAAGAATTGAAGCTATTTGTCCTGTTTCCAGACTGTCGATCTCACCAAACTGTCCTTTCTATGCCAGCGGTCAGGAGCATAATTATTATCAAGGCTCAGATTATCATGCGTCAATACAACCATGGTGATGAACTGCATGAGTGCTGCTAGGATCAGAGAAATTAGGACTGGAATGGACCTCAGGAGGTCACTACAGCCAGCATTCTTCAGTCTGTGGTCCATGGTCTGGTAGGCATCTGGCAGTAGCCAGGACACTTTGCAACAACTTAATTTTCCAGTATATACACTCATTTCCACATGTGGGAGCAAGCAAGGAAGTCAGGGAGGGGGGAAGTGATGACGACAGTAACACGGTTCAGTTTGCAGTAGGCTGGAAGTACAATCTGTTGTAGGAATGCTGTACTAGGTGAACTGTGGTTCCTCCCGGATCAAAAAGGTGAAGTCATCCTTGGATGAATTGGGACAGGGGAAACATGGGCTAAGGAACAGCAGTTGAGTCCAATCCCCTTGTCCTAAGGCAGGATTCAGCTCGATTAAACAATTTCTGCCAAATACTTTTCTAACTTCTTCTTGAAAATTTCTAATAACACAGATTCCACCCCTTCCCTAGGCAATGTATTCCAGCATTTAACTATTCTGACTGTGAAAAAGTGTTTCCTGATGTCTAACCTGACTCTTTCTCAGTGCAATTTAATCCTATTACTTCTTGTCCAATCCATAGGAGACCCAGCAAGCAATTTATTCTCTTTCTTAGCCCCAGGCAGCACAAGGTAAAACATGTTAGAGTAAACCTCACTAAAAAGTGTGCACTATGCAATACAGAGACACTTACTTAGCCCAGGGAACTTGGTGTTGCTGTTAGGAACACAAAACAACATCCTTCTCCTCCTCAGCAAAGAGAATATACTTGGATCATGATAAAGAGGGGTAAGCTGCAAGTCCCAAAATATCCTTGACCGATCCCCTGCAACATTCCGGGGGGGGGAGGGGGGGCAGGGCTAGAAATCACCTACTTGTCCCCAAAATGGCCTACATTTTTAAAAAAGTACTGAAAGCAAGGTATCCCCAAGAGTATCCCACTGTCTCTAGCGTTCTCTTATTCCTTCTTTGCTGTGCCAAGGAATAGGGAGGACCAATAAAAAAAAGGAAAAAAAAATAGTGCTAAGAAAGGAAATTTTGTGGGCAGCTGTTAAAAGAACACATTTATTTATTTATTTTTCTAGGGGGCAACATTAATGGGAAGACAGAACAACAAAGAATTGCTTTTGGAGTTGTCCCTGCTGACAGGTCAGCCCCACCCTCCCCTCTCCAGCACAGAAGGACTCTTTTCAAAGAGAATCACCTGGCCCATAAATTCCAATTTATTTTAATTTAAGAAAACAAACGACCAACTCCAGCCTCCAACAGTGTTTAGGAAAGGCAGGATTAAGCACAGTGATTAAAAAAGAAAAGCCTCCCCTTGCCACTCGACTTTGCAGGTGGGATTTCCTCCAATCCACCCACTGTTGCGGCTTCACTATCCAGAGCCTTCAAGAGGTTAAACTGGTAGAGCTCAGGGGTTTGAAAACATTATGTGGGCTGGGGGAAGCGCAAGAGAAAATTAAGTGGCTTCTTTCTTTTCACCTTCCTTTCTCTGGTTATCTGTAGCAAGCCCTCAGAGCACCTATATTTAGACTGGGATATATAAAGAGGCACAGATGCACACTTGACCCAGGAACATTTCCCATTTTCTATTAAATTGACTCATTTTTAGCTTCTGTGCTGCTTTCTTCAGTGATCTGGGATCTGGCCAAGGACAAAAAAAAAAAAAAAAGGGCTTTTTAGGGCCACTTACTGAATAAAGATCTTGTCTGAGACTTAATTACAAATGTGGTGTTCCAATTTAGATAGGCAATGATGCTGGATTCAGCAGGGAGATGGCTCAGAAGTCAGGGCCAAACACTGGCTTTGTAGAGCACAAAGCATGGGGACATTACACCCCCTTCAGCCTTCCTGGGACCACACGTTTCCTGATAACAAGTATAATATCCTCTTCTTATACAAGGTAAAGCTCCATCGGAGGGCAAGCTGTATTCTGTATACCTACTCCTCCATTTGGGAGGCCAGAAGTTCACTCCTCAAAGGGCCAGAAACACTCTTTTCCATTTTTAGTTTATTCCTGGCCACATTTACCATTATGTCTTCTGGTATGAAACATTTTCACCTCAACTTAAACAGCTTTTCCCCCTTCCTGGGGTATTACTCTCTTGATCAGAAGAGTCACAGAAAATTAAGACATCCTTTTATGACCCTTGTTTTCCTACAAAAAGCAGGAAAAGTTGCCTGCTTTTTCTTATGAAACAGGGTGTCCAATGCCATTTTTCTTCCCAGAGACCTACCATTTTATTCCTGTGCTAGTCTTGATGTTTAATGTGTACAGAAACAGGCTGCAAGTCTGGTCATGAAAGAGAAGCTCTGGCTGCAGGTACCTGCTCAAGGCCAGAGCATCAGGGCTGAGGTACCACGGATGATGCGGCAGCAAGCCATAGGGGAAAAGCTCAGAAGGAGCTTCTTGCTGCACCCACAGGGTTTTACATGGGTCTACACCAAGCAACGGCACCCTAAGCCTGTTGACATGCACCCTCCCGGGCTCTTCTCCATCTTCTTCCAAGCCTCCACAGCACAGGCAGGGAGTCCACAGCTCATCTTGTTATGTTGGCAGCGAGATGGTTTCTTTTCTCTCCCCTCCCCTTCCTAACTGGGTCTGTATGACCCGTATTCTCTGAAGCACTGGTTAAGAGTTTCAGATGTCCAACTTAGCCTGCCTGAATTGAGTAGTTTTCCAGAAGACAATCATACAGCACTTTTGGAAAACCCAGTTCCTGGGTTCCCTCTCTCAAGATGTCCCACACTAATCCCTCCATAGTAGAAGGAGCCAAAATCTCCAGTAATTTCAGAAAATGTTGGTCATTATCTTTATATAAGTGAAGACATCCATGTGAGCTTTGAAACAAAGAAAGAAGTCTTTCTTTAAAAAAAAAAAATAAACACCACCCAAAAAAACACCAACTTGGGAGATGCTAGCATATTTATTCCTAAACAAAACTTCTCTAGCACAACCCTGGGCTTCCCAAAAAGCAGTTTTGCAAATGAAGTTTATCGTATGACATCAGTGAACAGATGGCAGGCAAAGCTGTTGGCAGGGTGATGAGAAAGCTGGCCATTTATAATGGAAAATGTCCTGATAAAATGGAATGCACTTATTTTATTCCACGGTAATGTTTATAAAATTCCTTTCCTCAGGCTTCTTCGAGGATCTTTTCATCATTATTGTATTATTATTAATAATAAAACATATAAAGGGAAAAATGCGCATAGCAAATGACATTTTAAATGCCCCAGAGGAAAAGGGAAAGGTTTTCAGCGTTGGTAGGGTTGATTGCAGTGTGATGATTTGTTACAAGCTTCACAGCTACAATCCACGATGGCGTGGACATTTCTCCCAACAGGGTTAATTGCGTAATAACACTCAATAACTGGTAGGCCTTCACCTTTCAAGGGAGGACACTGGAGTGTGAAGGCATGCACAGATGCTGCCAAATTTCTGTACCTTGAGAATCTCTGAATGCTGATGAGTCTCAAGTCTCTCAAAAGCAGGCTGTCAGCTGGACGCAATTCAGGATGGGTCCATTATGTAAGCAGTGGGGAAAAAAGCTGGGCTTTTAAAAAAAAATTGGTACTGTTGAGGACTAGTTTATGTCTTGAAAAGCCAAATCCAGGTGTTGAAAGAACTATTCACTAATCTAAGAAAAATTCACCCTAATAATATTTTCTGGAAATTTCCAGGGAAGGGGCAGGACACAAAGCCAGGCAGGAATCATAGAATCATAGAATGGTTCGGGTAGGAAGGGACCTTAAAGATCATCTAGTTCCAAACCCCCTGCCATGGGCAGGGACACCTGGCACTAGACCAGGTTGCTCAAAGCCACATCCAGCCTGGCCTTGAACACTTCCAGGGATGGGGCATCCACAGCTTCTCTGGGCAACCTGTGCCAGTGCCTCACCACCCTCCCTGTGAAGAATTTCTTCCTGATATCTAATCTAACCCTCCCTGATTTCAATTTGTACCCATTACCCCTTGTCCTATCACTACAGGCTCTTGTAAAAAGTCCTCTCCCAGTACCCTTGTAGGCCCCCTTCAGATACTGGAAAGCTGCAATGAGGTCTCCTCGGAGCCTCCTCTTCTCCAGGCTGAACAAGCCCAATTCTTGCAGCCTTTCATCATAGCAGAGGTGCTCCAGCCCTCTGATCATCTTTGTGGCCCTCCTCTGGACTCGCTCCAAGTGGAAGAAGTTCCTCTTATGGATAATCACTGGAAATTCTGCACTAGTGCAGGAAAAGAGGAGGCACAGAATTATTTGAGGTGGGACTCCGCAATCCACCGAACTGCCGAGTCACAGCACAGAAAAAGGAGATATTTCCTCCTACTCCTCCCCCCATTTGCCTTAATTCCAGGAGCTCAAAACTAAATATGCCTTGCTGAACCTAAAGTTTCTTACAAAATTATTTCGCTTTCATAAGACAGCATGAAGACATGTGTGGTTTGGATTAATCCCAATACATTCCCTTCATACACAGCCCCACCAAACGAAGGGATAAAAAAAAGTGACAAGGCTTAAGGTAGTTTAAAAGTAGATAAAGCAGGGGAGCAATTCATCATAATAATTGAAGGATTATTATCAGACAGTCCTTATCTCCCAGCTGTTTACAAAAGCGGCTGAAATCATTATTGCCATTTTACAGTATGTTTCAGTTTTTACCTGTTGTACACTGATGCACTGTGTCCATCACAAAAAAAAAAAAAATCTGACAGCATTAAATTTATCCTAGGAAAAAAGGTAGGAGCCAAAAAGTTTGCTGTCCTTCAGAAAAAAAACACCTGGGTAGCCAGACTCCCTTTCCAATCTATTTAGCAATAAAGGATGGAGAGGGCAGCTATGATCCCATGCTATCCACTCATGACCAAGAAGCAGTGACCTCCTGGCGTGTTACAGCAACATAGATAAACAAACAGCATGCTGTTCCAGCACCCCTCAGGGCAGATTCCTTGGTGGAGACAATCTATTTCCAGCATTTCCATATCCGGATCTGGAAGTCATTATATCCACCTATTCCTAGTGAGCCACCATGAGTATATCTGAAGTCTCTATCTCATCCTGAACACCATGCCAGAGACCAGCTGTGCTGGAGAGAACTTTTTCTAGTAGAGTCTCAGACTAAAATCTTCTTAGGCACAGAAGACTGGCTAGTCTGGGTGAACCTTGACTGCATGCTGAATTCACAACAAGCTGCATGGCCATGCCTGAAATCCAAAATATCACCATTTTGTATCGCTTCCTGCTTCCCCCTTTTCACAACTCTGAGGTGTCCTCAATTTACCTGCAGATACATTAAACAAGCTCTTATCTTTCAGGCAAAACCTCAACTTGGAAAAGCCACAGGAACTATAAACTATACTTCAGCAAATTGTCTTAAGCTCTCCAGCTCACTGTGGTTTGATACCCTGCCTAGTGGACCATTCCTAGCCCTTAAATTAATCCACAAAATATTTTTTTTTAATTTCCTTCCATCTGCAGCATTTTCTGTTCCACCTCTTCTATACAGCTCTGCTTCCCTGGGACAACAATTTTAAGAACAATAATAAAAACTCACAGCAACAGCATGTTTAATTTCAGGCTCCACTGTGGTCACTTCCCTGCTG